>NW_024369137.1:0-909 GCF_014805655.1 Passer montanus
CGCTGGAGCAGGTGAGCGCACCTGGGGTATACCTGGGGTACCTGGGGGTACTTCAGATACACCTGGGGGCACCTGGGGTACACACCTGGGCACACACCTGGGCACACCTGGGGCACCTGGGGGCACCTGGGGGCATTTGAGATACACCTGAGCACACCTGGGGGCACCTGGGCACACACCTGGGGCACCTGGGTACAGCTGGGGGCATTTTAAATACACCTGAGATACACCTGGGCACACCTGAGATACACCTGGGGGCACCTGAGATACACCTGGGCACACCTGAGATACACCTGGGCACAGCTGAGATACACCTGGGCACACCTGGGGGCATCTGGGCACACCTGGGGGCACCTGGACACACCTGGGCACACCTGGGGGCACTTCAGATGCACCTGGGCACACCTGGGGGCACCTGGGATACACCTGGGGGCATTTTAGATACACCTGAGATACACCTGGGCACACCTGGGGACACACCTGGGGTACACCTGGGGTACACCTGGGGTACACCTGGGCACACCTGAGGCACCTGGGATACACCTGGGCACACACCTTGGCACAGCTGGACACACCTGGGCACACCTGGGATACACCTGGGGGCACCTGGGCACATCTGGGGGTAGGTGGGCACACCTGGGGATACTTTAGATACACCTGGACACACTTGGGCACACCTGGGGACACCTCGAGGTACTTGGGATACACCTGGGCACACCTGGGGTACACCTGGGGGCACCTGGGGTACCTGGGATACACGTGGAGGTACCTGGGCACACCTGAGCTCAGGTGTCCCTCGCTTGTGTTGAATTTTTGTGGCGTCACACTCGTCTGTCACCTGTCTGTCACCTGTGCTCTGTGTGTCATCTGTCTCTCCTGCCCCTGTCTCACCTGTCCGTCTCTCACCTG
>NW_024369138.1:0-1074 GCF_014805655.1 Passer montanus
AGCCAGGCCATGTAAAACCAACACAGACTGCTATTACTGAAATGGGTAGAGATCCCCTGCTCTGGATGGAAATGGGAATATGGTCAGAAGATGTGTACAGGTATGGAGGTTATTATCACATGGAACACACCAGCAAATAGGAAGCACAGAATCAAAATACCCACAGACAACCCCATCTCCCTTTAGACAGCAAAAGGTTTTAATTTATTCCTGTGAAGCAATGAGATACTAGAAGGCTTAAATTACTCAAATAATCCATAGGAATTAAGACCTCAACCAGAAGAAATCAACATAAAGTAAATAAATTTTATTCTCTCTATGATGTTTCCATGAAATACTGGTGACTTTTAAAAAAATTGGTTTTTTCCCCTTCTTTTTCCTTTGTATAAGCCTTGAATTGACCTTTCTTGTGACCTTTCATGCTACAAGTTTCTGGCCCAGAAGTCGTAAGTCTTGCCTCTGTGCTCACTTTCAATGATTGTTCTTCACACATGTTAATTGGGGTTCTTTGATAATAATAAGAGTGATAATAATGATAAAAAACCCCTTACACTGACTATATTATTTTCACAGATAGGTGATTTCTGGAAAGGAAAATATATCTGTCTCCTGTAGAGATTCCTATATAGGAATTCCTGTATTCCTATGTATTTCTACATTCCTGTATTCCTATGTAGGTTGGTTTTACCCAATCTACAGAGTAAAGCATATTTGCATATTCATTAAAAAATCTATTAGCATTAGCAGAAAATACATTAATGACTACTAAACAACAGAAAATGCCATTATTAAAATAGAAAGTGTATTACAGAAGCATCTCACATGACATCTATATGCTCAATACTATATTATTCACCAGTCTATGTGATTGAACTCACAGGTCTTAATCTGTAAAATTTAAATGGCTCTTCAAATCATCACAAAGAGAAACATTTTGGAATATTACATGTTTTTGCCCACAGTCAATCAACCACCTGAAACTCTTTACAGCAGCTATCCCTTCCTGAATTACATCAAGACAATACTATAAATCAAAACCACAAATGATAAGGAACTGCAAATGGAAGCATTAAA
>NW_024369139.1:0-909 GCF_014805655.1 Passer montanus
CCCCAAAATCCTGAATTTTCTCACAAAATCCCCCAAAAATCCCGAATTTCCCTCCAAAATCTCCCCAAATCCTCCCTCAACCCCTCCCAAAATCCCGAATTTCCCCCCAAATCCTGAATTTTCCCCCAAAATCCTGAATTTCCCCCAAAAATTCCCCTAAAATGCTGAATTTTACCCCAAACCCTCCCAAAATCCTGAATTTTCTCCCCAAATACCCCCAAAAATCCCAAATTTTCTCCCAAATCCTCCTTCAAACACCCAAAAATCCCCCCAAAATCCTGAATTTCCCCCAAAAATTCCCCTAAAATGCTGAATTTTACCCCAAACCCTCCCAAAATCCTGAATTTTCTCCCCAAATACCCCCAAAAATCCCGAATTTTACCCCAAAATCCCCCCAAATCCTCCCTCAAACTCCCCAAAATCCTGAATTTTCCCCCAAATTCCGGCCAAAATCCTGAATTTTCCCTCAAACCCCCCCAAAACCCTAAATTTCCCCCCAAAAATCCCCCTAAAATCCTGAATTTCCCCCAAAAATCCCCCTAAAATCCTGAATTTCCCCCCAAAAAATCCCCTAAAATCCTGAATTTCCCCCAAAAATCCCCCTAAAATCCTGAATTTCCCCCAAAAATCCCCCCAAAATCCCCCCAAATCCTCCCTCAAACCCCCCCAAAATCCCGAATTTTCCTCAATCTCCCCCAATTTTCCCAAATTCCCCCAAAATCCACCTAAAATCCTGAATTTTCTCACAAAATCCTCCCAAAAATCCCCCTAAAATCCTGAATTTCCCCCAAAATCTCCCCAAATCCTCTCTCAAACTCCCCCAAAATTCTAAATTTTCTCCCAAATTTCCCCCCAAATCCTCTCTCAAACCTCCCCAAAACCCCAAATTTCCCCCCAAAATCCCCAAAT
>NW_024369140.1:0-909 GCF_014805655.1 Passer montanus
TTGTGGATTTTTGGGGGATTTTTTTTGGATATTTTGGTCATTTTTTCAGAATTTTTTCAGAATATTTTGGGCATTTTTTGAGGATTTTTTTGGGAATATTTGGAGATTTTTTCAGGATTTTTGGGGAATATTTTGGGCATTTTTGGGGAATTTTTTTAGGATTTTTTGGGCATTTTTTTCCAGGATTTTTGGGAATATTTTGGGGATTTTTTCAGGATTTTTTGGGGAATTTTTTCAGAATATTTTGGGCATTTTTGGGAATTTTTTGGGGAATATTTGGATATTTTTTTCATGATTTTTTGGGATTATTTTAGGCATTATTTGTGAATTTTTCAGTGAATTTTTGGGGATTTTTTTTGGATTTTTTGGGAATATTTTGGGCATTTTTTGCGGATATTTGGGCAATTTTTTACGATTTTTTCAGGATTTTTGGGGCAATTTTTGGGCATTTTTTGTGGCTTTTTAAAGGATTTTTTAGGAATATTTTAGGATTTTTTGAGGATTTTTTTTGAATTTCTGGGAAATTTTTAGGATTTTTCAGTATTTTTGAGGATATTTTGGGGACTTTTTCAGGAATTTTTCAGAATATTTTGGGCATTTTTGGGGGAATTTTTGGGGATTTTTTTGAGAATTGTTTTGGGCAGTTTTGGGGCATTTTTGGGGCATTTTTGGGGCGTTTTGGGGTCTCACCTGTGGCACTGGGCAGCAGCAGCAGGAGCCAAATCCGAGCGATGGATTCCATCCCGCCCTGCAGAGGGAAGGGAAAAAGGGCTGAGAAATCCCAAAAATATCCCAAAAAGATCCCAAAAATATCCCCAAAAATCCAAAAAAAATTCCCAAAAAATCCCAAAACAAGTCCTCAAAAATCCCCCAAAAAATTCCCCCAAAATTCCCAAAAATATCCCAGAA
>NW_024369141.1:0-8685 GCF_014805655.1 Passer montanus
GGGGGATTTGCGCGAGGAATTTTGGGGGGGTCCTCGTGCAAAGGGCTCCTCGCGCGGGGAAAGGGGGCGGGGTTCGGGCCAGCATTCGGCCTTCCCCCGTGCGACAATTTGGGGGTCCCCGTGTGAGGATTCGGGGTCCCCGTGTGAGGATTGGGGATCCCCGTGCGAGAATTCGGGGTCCCCGTGTGAAGGTTTGGGGTCCCCGTGCGAAGATTCGGGGTCCCCGTGTGAAGATTTGGGGTCCCCGTGTGAGAATTTGGGGTCCCCGTATGAGGAATTCGGGGTCCCCGTGTGAAGATTTGGGGTCCCCGTGTGAGGATTTGGGGGTCCCCCTGCAAGGGCTCCTCGTGCCACCGTCTCTCCTCGTGTCACCAAGAGGAACTGGGGGTCCTGGTGCCAGAGCCCCTCGAGTGTCACCGAGGGCTCCGAGTGCCACCCGGAGGGATTTGGGGGGCTCCGAGTGGCACCGGGACCAGCCCAGCCCTCGTGCGAGGGTCCCGAGTGCCACCAAGAGGAACTAGGGGGGGTCCTCGTGCAAGAGCCCCCCGAGTGCCACCAGCTCCTGGAGTGCCACCAGCTCCTTGTGCCACCAAGAGCCCCCCGAGTGCCACCAGCTCCTGGTGTCACCAAGAGCCCCCCGAGTGCCACCAGCTCCTGGAGTGCCACCAGCTCCTGGTGTCACCAAGAGCCCCCCGAGTGCCACCAGCTCCAAGTGTCACCGGGACCTCGCGCAGGAGAAATTGGGGGGGTCCTTGTGCCACCAAGAGCCCCCCGGGTGCCACCAGGACCAGCTCAGCCCCGTGTGCGGGTCCCTGGTGTCACCAGGGTCTCTCTCTGTGTCACCTGCCGCCCTCGGGCGCCCACCGGGACCCCCCTGAGCACCGAGACCCCCCGAATGTCACTGTCCTCGTGCAGCGGGACCCCCCTCAGGACCCCCCCTCAGGCATCAGGACCCTCGAGTTTCCCCCTCCCCCCTCCTCGTGCACTGGCACCACCGGAGCCCCCCCCAAAAAACGGGAACACCGCAGGGGCAAGGAATTGGGCCGGGAAAAGGGGTGGGGCCTGAAAAAGGGGTGGGGCCTGGGCGGGCAATGAATGGGGGCTGGAAAGGGGGCGGGGACTGAAAAGGGGCGGGGTCTGCAGGGAAATGAATTGGGCATGAAAAAGGGGCGGGGCCTGGAGGGAAATGAAAGTGGGTGGAGCCCAGCGGGCAATGAATGGGGACTGAAAAAGGGGTGGGGCCTAAAAAGGGGCGGGGCCTGGGCAGGCAATGAATGGGGCATGGAAAAAGGGCGGGGTCTGGAGGGAAATAAATGAAGTTTGGAAAAGGGGCGGGACCTGGAGGAAAACAAAAGTGGGCGGAGCCCAGTGGGCAATGAATGGGGACTGAAAAAGGGGCGGGGCCTGGGTGGGGCGTGAATGGGGTGTGGAAAAGGGGCGGGGTCTGGAGGGAAATTGAATGAATGAATGAATGAATGAATGAATGAATGAATGAATGAATGAATGAATGAATGAATGAATGAATGAATGAATGAATGAATGAATGAATGAATGAATGAATGAATGAATGAATGAATGAATGAATGAATGAATGAATGAATGAATGAATGAATGAGGCGGGGCCTGGGCTGCCATGAATAAGGCATGGAAAAGGGGCGGGGTCTGGAGGGAAATGAATGAATGAATGAGGTTTGGAAAAGGGGCGGGGCCTGGAGGAGAATGAAAGTGGGCGGAGCCCACTCTGCTGCCTTGGACTGACGGGTTTGGACTGAAGGCACTGGAGATGGAGCTCATGTTTGGGCTCAAGGGTTTATTATTTGTTATTTCTTATTTATTATTATTTATTATTTTATTATTTTTCTTTTTTATTATTATTATTTATTTATTATTTATTATTTTATTGTTATTTATTAACTCACTGCCGTGAGTTCAGCAGCTTTTCCTTAACAAGGCACAAAATGGCCGACGATCTCGTTACGGGGTCTTTTAAGGCTAAAATATCCAAAAATGGCCAACGATCTCTTGTTACGGCGTCTTTTGAGGCTAAAATATCCAAAAATGGCCGACAATCTCTTGTTATGGGGTCTTTTGAGATTAAATATCCAAAAATGGCCAACGATCTCTTGTTATGGGGTCTTTTGAGGCTAAAATATCCAAAAATGGCCAATGATCTCTTGTTACGGGGTCTTTTAAGACTAAACTACCCAAAAAATGGCCAACAATCTCGTTATGGGGTCTTTTAAGATTAAATATCCAAAAAATGGCCACAAATCTCTTGTTATGGGGTCTTTTAAGACTAAACTATCCAGTTAAGAGCTGGCACCTAAATTGTTTTCCCTTTTAACGAATAACTGACCCCAAAGAGCCCCGGTGTGGATTTTTCTGCCCAAGTACAAGCCCACCTGAGTCCCTTTGGGTCTTTGTAAAGCCATTCCAGACGAAGCCCGTGATTCTTTTCCCTTTTAACCCAACAACTGACCCCAAAGAGCCCCAGCTTGGACCTTTCTGCCCAGTCACAGAGTGCCACCCAAACCCGAGGAGAAGGAAGAAGAAGCAGGAGGAAGAAACCACCGACGACACCCCGTGCCCTCCATCCTGCTTCCATCCACAACACACTAAAAACCCCAATTTCTCACCGAGCGACGCGCTCACACTACTCTCACTCATCGATTTCACACTTCAGCGGATTCTGGTGTATCTTGAAATAGAAACTTTCTCCAGGAATGAGGGTCAGGGTCAGAGCTCCCCTGGGGGTCAGGACACCCCGGAGCAGACACAGAAATGTCCCCGGTGCCCTGGGTTCCCACAGGGCTGCAGCTCGTGCTGGAGCTCCAGCCACGCTCAGCGTGGAGCCGCTTCACTCCAGGCAGGCCAAGCCTCGGAGAAGGAGTCTGGACTCCTGCTTTTGGTCTTCAGTTGGGTTTATTGTTCCTTATCTACAAAGTTTTTCTGTCTGTCCAGCCCAGGTCTGATCAGCAAGGCAGCCAAGGGCACTCTCTCCCGCCCACGGGGTCTCTTTTATAGTGAAAAATATAAAATATTATAAAACTATATTATATTATTAAAATATTATAAAACTATAAGATATTTACCTTCTATTTGCTTTTCACCCTGGTTAACACTCTCCCCCGCCCACGGGGTCTCTTTTATAGTGAAAACTATAAAATATTGTAAAACTACGTTATATTATTAAAATATCATAAAACTATGAGATATTTACCTTAAAAGGAAAACAAAAGTGGGCGGAGCCCAGTGGGCAATGAATGGGGACTGAAAAAGGGGCGGGGCCTGGGTGGGGCGTGAATGGGGTGTGGAAAAGGGGCGGGGTCTGGAGGGAAATTGAATGAATGAATGAATGAATGAATGAATGAATGAATGAATGAATGAATGAATGAATGAATGAATGAATGAATGAATGAATGAATGAATGAATGAATGAATGAATGAATGAATGAATGAATGAATGAATGAATGAATGAATGAATGAATGAATGAATGAATGAATGAATGAATGAATGAATGAATGAATGAATGAATGAAAGGGGCGGGGCCTGGGCTGCCATGAATAAGGCATGGAAAAGGGGCGGGGTCTGGAGGGAAATGAATGAATGAATGAGGTTTGGAAAAGGGGCGGGGCCTGGAGGAGAATGAAAGTGGGCGGAGCCCACTCTGCTGCCTTGGACTGACGGGTTTGGACTGAAGGCACTGGAGATGGAGCTCATGTTCGGGCTCAAGAGTTTATTATTTGTTATTTCTTATTTATTATTATTTATTATTTTATTATTTTTCTTTTTTATTATTATTATTTATTTATTATTTATTATTTTATTGTTATTTATTAACTCACTGCCGTGAGTTCAGCAGCTTTTCCTTAACAAGGCACAAAATGGCCGACGATCTCGTTACGGGGTCTTTTAAGGCTAAAATATCCAAAAATGGCCAACGATCTCTTGTTACGGCGTCTTTTGAGGCTAAAATATCCAAAAATGGCCGACAATCTCTTGTTATTAAAACTATGAGATATTTACCTTAAATTTCCAATACTTTTCACCCTGGTTAACAAGCGCACCTTCAGCATGAACCAACCCAGCATCACCCTGGACACGGAGGGGGTCTCAAGGGACAAAGGACACCGGGCTGGCCCAGTGCCAGAGAAGAAGTCTGGACTTCTTCAGTTGAGTTTATTGTTCCTTATCTCCAAAGTTTGTCTGTCTGTCCAGCCCAGGTCTGATCAGCAAGGCAGCCAAGGGCACTCTGCCCCGCCCACGGGGTCTCTTTTATAGTGAAAATATCTTATACAAGATATTTACCTTTAATTTCCAATATTTTCACCCTTGTTGGCAAGCGCACCTTCACCACGAACCAACCCACACGTGCCAACATCACCCAGTGCTCAACTGCTCGATGCCCTCTGCCCTCCAGCAGCCCTTCCAAAAGCCCTCTGTGGGAACTCAGCACATCGCTCCGGGTGTCCAGAGCTACCGAGACAACCCCTGGGGGGCTCGGAGGCCCTGGAATGTTGCCAAAAGTACCTGGTGGCTTGACTTTGATCCTTTTAAAGAAATGACACCTGAAAGTGAGGAGATGAGAGAATTTCATGTCTGAATGGTGAGGGGATGACATTCACTAGATAAAACTTAAATTATAAAGCACTGTACAGGGGGTTTTGTGTGTTGTACAGGGGGGTCTAGAATTCTGTGCATGGATCAGGAGTCCCAAGATGGAGGAATTTGGGCGTGCCCTGTCCTTCTTCTTTCTTCTCCTTGGCATCCATGTTCAGGATGATGTTGGCATGTGTGGATTGGTTCATAGAAAGAGTACACTTGCCAACAAGGGCAGAAAGTATTGGGAAGTAAAGGTAAATATCGAATACGTAATTTTCATTATAAAAGAGACAACCGCCTCGTGGGCGGGAGAGAGTGCCTTTGGCTGTCTTGCTGATCAGACCTCAGCTGAACAGACAGAAAATCTTTGTAGATAAGAAATAATAAACTCAACTGAAGACCTAAAAGCAAGAGTCCAGACTCCTTCTTCGAGAGCGCGGCCTACCCAGAACCACTTTTTCCCGTGCTGGGGCAGAGACAAGTAACAGCCGACCCCGGCAACTATAACCTTTATAACAATTCTTTCAATAACACAGTCTAGATTTAGATATTAGGCATAAAGGCATTGCCTCTTGTTCTTAAATTAAATACTGTTTAAGTTCATTACTCAGAGCTATAATTCCCATTCCTTTTAAAAAAGCCCTAAATAGTTGCTATTCTCTGTTATTTTATCAAATGTCCCCTTTTTTCTTGAGACTGTGACTCTTTTTATACAAGTCTCAGTACTCCATTTCCAGCACAAAGTGTCACAACAGCTCTAACATGGAATCATAACACATCAAGTGCTCACACTGCAATGATCACAGTGACTGCCACAAATTCATTTCACAGCAGCCTAGCAGCCTCCAATTTGGTAGTCATGAAGCCAATCCCACCAAGAATAGTTTTCTTCTTTCTGCCACTCTTGTACTGCTTTTTCTGTCAGCGTGATTCCTGACTGTTGGACCTCAAACCCCTCAGATAGCAGTGCAATATTCCTCTCCCATGAGAGCCCAGGTTCCTCCCTGGCCAAGTTTATTGTTCCTTATCTACAAAGTTTGTCTGTCTGTCCAGCCCAGGTCTGATCAGCAAGGCAGCCAAGGGCACTCTGCCCCGCCCACGGGGTCTCTTTTATAGTGAAAATATCTTATACAAGATATTTACCTTTAATTTCCAATATTTTCACCCTTGTTGGCAAGCGCACCTTCACCACGAACCAACCCACACGTGCCAACATCACCCAGTGCTCAACTGCTCGATGCCCTCTGCCCTCCAGCAGCCCTTCCAAAAGCCCTCTGTGGGAACTCAGCACATCGCTCCGGGTGTCCAGAGCTACCGAGACAACCCCTGGGGGGCTCGGAGGCCCTGGGATGTTGCCAAAAGTACCTCGTGGCTTGACTTTGATCCTTCTAAAGAAATGACACCTGAGGGTGAGGAGATGAGAGAATTTCAGGTCTGAATGGTGAGGGGATGTTATTCACTTGTTAGAACTTGAATTATCATGCACTGTACAGGGGGGTTTATGTGTTGTACAGGGGGGGCTCAGCTTCCCGGGAGAAGAATCCCGGGCAAAGAGGATTTTTCAGAAAATATGACAGTGACGGGGTGAAATAACGTGTCTGACACAGAGCTCAGATCAGCCCGCGCCGATTTATATAGAGAGCACCAATTGATTGATTGATTGATTGATTGATTTATAGGTTATATGGTGTACATAAACTGATAGATTATATTCCACCAACCAGCAGCTACAAGGAATCACCGTCAATCAATATCAGTGTCAAATACCGTATCAAATTGCTGCTGATCAGTAGCAATGTGTAAAAGGCAATACAAAAGTGCAAAAGGCAATAGAAAAGCGCAGAAGCCAACGCGGAATTGTAAAAGGCAATTTTTAAATTGTGGTTTACACTCAGGGCCAGGGGTGGCTGAGTCCCCTCGGCAGCTTCCCGCCTTCCACGGTGCCTGCAGCACAGGGGAAAGCTGGAAGCTGCCGAGGGGGCTCAGTCACCCCTGGCCCTGAGTGCCCCCACTGACATCACCCCAGGAATTCCCATCAGGATTTGGGACAGTATCAATGAAAATTCCCAGAAAATTCCCCAGATTTGTCTCAAAAACTGCACAGGGAGGGGACAGGTGACAGCGGTGATGTCCCCAGTGATGTCACGGCGGTGACGATGTCACGGCAGTGACATCACTGTCCTGCAGCAGCCTCGGGATGTCCTCAGTGGCTCTTTGGCACTGCTCAGCCACTGTGCGGACAGCAGGGCCATCAGGGTCATAATTGAAAAAGAGGTTGTTGATGACCTTAAGTGCCCCCAGCAGGTGATCCCTGGCCAGGCGGGCACTGGCCTCCCACAGCCGCTCAAACTCGGCCACCTTGGCCACCAAGGCCTTGGGGACATTGGGGGACTCCTCCTCTGTCCCCTCCGTGATGTCTACCATGTCCCTGAGCAGGCGCTGCAGCTCCCGGGGGAAGGCGGTGGCTTTGTCACACGCGGCCACCAAGCACTCCAGCAGCCCCAGGGCCGCCTTCACCACCTGTCCCCTCCTGGTGGCCATCAACACCTGGCTCTTGGCCACCACGGCCTCTCCCATGGCCACGGTGGCCACCACCACCTCGTTGGTGGCCGCCACCCCCCGGGCCTCGAGCGCAGCCATTGCCGAGGCCCCTCCTCCCTGTCAAGGGCCAGTGGCAGCTGCCCTCGCTCGCCGTTGCCTCTTGGCGGCTGCCTTTGCCCGGCACTTGGCCACCACGTCCTCTGTCAAGGCCGCGGCGGCCGCTGCCATCTCGTTGCCGGCCGCCACCACCTGGGCCTCGTGCACGGCACCTGCCGAGGCGTCCTCCGCCGTTTCCAGGGCCTGTGGCAGCAGCCGGACTGCCATCGCCAGGTTTGCCTGAGCTTTCCTCCAGGGTGGCGTTTTTCTGCAGGTTCTCGTCCTGGGCGGTGGCTGCAACGGCGGCCTCAGCAGCGACCACCTCCTTGCAGGCGTCACGGAGCCCGGTGGCCTCCCTGGCCAGCCGGGCCCAGCTGCCCGTCGTCTTGGCCAGCAACTCCCACCAGACCGCGGGCACGGCTGTCACCCCGGCCCAGGTGGTCCACGCGGTGCTCTGATAGGCCTGGCTCAGAGGCATTGCCGACGCCACCAGGTGACACTGCCCTGCTTCACGGTGTCATAGAGCCTACATAGAGGCAATACAAAAGTGCAAAAGGCACTGCAGAACTACAGAAGCCAGTTATTAAATTGTCATTTATGACCCAGTGCTGGCAGTGTTTGCGAGTGTCCCAGGATGAGGGAAGAGATTAATCTGACTCCATATTTCTTAGAAGGCTGATATATTATGATATTACATTATATTATAGAAATTACATACTAAAACTATACTGAAATATAGAGAGAAAGGATACGTCACAAACCTAGAAAAGGATGAATAATAAAAAACCCGTGACTGACCAGAGACTGCGACACAGCTGGACTGGGATTGGTCATTCAGTAAAAAACAATTCACATGGAACCAATCAAAGGTGCACCTGCCACATTCCAAGCAGCAAAACTCAGGGAGAAGCGATCACAGTATTGTTTTTCTTTTCCCCTGAGGCTTCTCATCTTCCCAGGAGGAGAAATCCTGGCAAAGGGATTTTACATGAAGTATCATGGTGACAGCCTGGCCATGCTGCAGGCACAGTGGAAAGCTGGAAGCTGCTGAGGGGACTCAGTCACCCTTGTCCCCTGTCCCTGAGTGTCCCCAGTGACATCACCCCAGGAATTCCCATCAGGATTTTGGACAGTATCAATGAAAATTCCCAGAAAATTCCCCAAATTTGTCTCAAAAACTGCACGGGGAGGGGACAGGTGACAGCAGCTCTGTTGCTGATGATGTCACTGCTATTATGATTTCACAGCAATGATATCATCATCCCTGCAGCAGATTTGGGATGTCCTGGATGGCTCTTTGGCACCTCTCGGCCACCCCACAGGCACTGGGTCTGTCAGGACCACCACTGAAATAGAACTCGATGATGCTGTCAACTGCTACTCTCAGGTGAATGTTGGCCAGGCGGACGTTGGCCGCCCACAGCTGCGCGACCTCGGCCACCTA
>NW_024369141.1:9978-15152 GCF_014805655.1 Passer montanus
TGCCCTTCTACTGCCCCCTCCCCGCTGTCCACAACGTCCTCAACCCTGTGCCTCAGCTCCCGTGTCAACTTGCTGGTGATCAATAACAATCTGCAAAAGGCAATAAAAAATTGCAGAAGTCAATACAAAAGTGCAAAAGGCAATACAAAATTGCAGAAGTCAGTACAAAAGTGCAAAAGGCAATACAAGAGTGCAAAAGGCAATACAAAAGTGCAAAAGGCACTGCAGAACTACAGAAGCCAGTTATTAAATTGTCATTTATGACCCAGTGCTGGCAGTGTTTGCGAGGGTCCCAGGATGAGGGAAGAGATTAATCCAACTCCATATTTCTTAGAAGGCTGATATATTATGATATTACATTATATTATAGAAATTACATACTAAAACTATACTGAAATATAGAGAGAAAGGATACGTCACAAACCTAGAAAAGGATGAATAATAAAAAACCCGTGACTGACCAGAGACTGCGACACAGCTGGACTGGGATTGGTCATTCAGTGCCGACGCCACCAGGTGACACTGCCCTGCTTCACGGTGTCACAGAGCCTACATAGAGGCAATACAAGAGTGCAAAAGGCAATACAAAAGTGCAAAAGGCACTGCAGAACTACAGAAGCCAGTTATTAAATTGTCATTTATGACCCAGTGCTGGCAGTGTTTGCGAGGGTCCCAGGATGAGGGAAGAGATTAATCCAACTCCATATTTCTTAGAAGGCTGATATATTAGGATATTACATTATATTATAGAAATTACATACTAAAACTATACTGAAATATAGAGAGAAAGGATACGTCACAAACCCAGAAAAGGATGAATAATAAAAAACTGACCAGAGACTACGACACAGCTGGACTGGGATTGGCCATTCAGTGCCGACGCCACCAGGTGACACTGCCCTGCTTCACGGTGTCATAGAGCCTACTGCTGAAGCTCTGCAGGGCCAAGGGCAGCGACTTCGGGGGCCCGGGCAGCAGCACATTCCTGTCCTGCCTGGCCGTAGTGGCCACCAGCTCGCCCAGGACGGTTACCACGGTGACCTGTGACTGCAGCAGCTCCTCGAAAGGCAACTGCTGCGGAGGGGACAGGGGAGGTGTCAGGGACCTGGTGGCACTTGTGGCCTCCTGCGGTGGTTCCGTGCCCTCCCTGGGTCCCCTCTGTCCCCCCTTGTCCCCGCTGCCGCCACACTCGTAGCCCCCACTGTCTCCTCGGCCACGCCCCGTGTCCCCTCCCACACCGTGTCCCCCTATCCCGCACCGCCTCTTGCACCCCTTTCCCCTCCCCGCTTCCTGCCACTCCGTCCTGTCCCCTCCCGCCACCCGCCGTGTCCCCCCCATCCCCTATTGCTCCCCAACCCCGCGGCCCCGCCCCTCCCCGCGGACCCTCTGCCCCTCCCCCACCTCCGCCCCCCGCCGCACCTGTGGGGGCTCCATGCTCCCTGGGGACACCCTGGGGACACGGGGGGCCCCGAGTGGATTTTGGGGTGATTTTGGGGGCATTTGGGGTCGCTTTGGGTTCCTTGCCCTGATTTTGGGGGATTTTTGTGGAATTTCGAGGTTCTTGGCCAGATTTTGGGGGGATTTGGGGGAATTTTGGCGTCCCTGACTGCATTTCAGGGGTCCCTGGCAGGATTTTGGTGCAATTTGGAGGGATTTTGGTGCAATTTTGGGTGATTTTGGTGCAATTTTGGGGTCTCTCACCGGATTTTGGGCTGTTTTGGTGTTATTTCGGGGAATCTTGGGGTATTTTGGTGTAATTTCAGGGCATTTTGGGCTAATTTTGGGATCCTTGACTGAATTTTGGGGCAATTTTGTGATCCCGGATGGGATTTGGGGTAATTTTGGGGTATTTTGCTGCAATTTTGGGGTGTTTTGATGCAATTTTGGGCTATTTTAATAGAATTTTAGGCTATTCTGGTGCCATTTTGGGCTATTTTGGTGCCATTTGGGGCTATGTTAATGCAATTTTGGGCTATTTTGGTGTAATTTAGAGGCAATGTGATGAAACTTCGGGCTATTTTGGTGCCATTTTGGGCTATTTTACTGCAGTTTTGGGCTACTTTAATGCAATTTTGGGCGTATTTTTCTGCAATTTTGGTGCAATTTGGGACTAATTTACTGCGGTTTGGGGCATTTTAATACAATTTTGGGTTATTTTAATGCAATTTTGGGGCTATTTTGCTGCAATTTTGGGCTATTTCGGTGTAATTTTGGGCTATTTTGCTGCAAGTGCCATTTTGGGCTATTTTACTGCAGTTTTGGGCTACTTTAATGCAATTTTGGTGCAATTTGGGACTATTTTACTGCAGTTTGGGGCATTTTAATACAATTTTGGGTTATTTTAATGCAATTTTGGGGCTATTTTGCTGCAATTTTGGGCTATTTCGGTGTAATTTTGGGCTATTTTGCTGCAATTTTGGGCTATTTCGGTGTAATTTTGGGCTATTTTGCTGCAATTTTGGGCTATTTCGGTGTAATTTTGGGCTATTTTGTTCTATTTGGGTGTAATTTTGGTGCAGTTTGATGTAACTTTGTGGTTTTCTCTGTAATTTTGGGCTGATTTTGTGCAGTTCCGGGTTTTTCTCTGTAACTCGGGGGCTGCTTTGCCGCGATCCCGCTGTGCTTTTGGGGTGGCTGAGGGCGCTTTTGGGGTGTCCCCGCAGACTGCCGCAGCCCCGACAGCTCGAGCGCCGCCTCCCCTCCCCCCCCCGTGTTTTCCCCAGGATTTTGGGTTTTTCCCCAGAATTTTGGGTGTTTTCCCAGGATTTTCGGTGTTTTCCCCAGGATTTTGGGTGTTTCCCCAGGATTTTGGGTGTTTTCCCAGGATTTTCGGTGTTTTCCCCAGAATTTTGGGTGTTTTCCCCAGAATTTTGGGTGTTTTCCCAGAATTTTGGGTGTTTTCCCCACAATTTTGGGTGTTTTCCCCAGGAGTTTGGGTGTTTTCCCCAGGATTTTGGGTGTTTCCCCAGGATTTTGGGTGTTTCCCCTGGATTTTGGCAGTTTTTCCCAAAGTTGTTGTTTTTTGCCCCAGATCAACTCGACGGTGGGGCTGCCACTGCTTCCACTCCAATTTTGGGTGTTTTCCCCAGGATTTTGGGTGTTTTCCCCAGGATTTGGGGTGTTTTCCCCAGGATTTTCGGTGTTTCCCCAGGATTTTGGCAGTTTTTCCCAAAGTTGTCGTTTTTTGCCCCAGATCAACTCGACGGTGGGGCTGCCGCTGCCCCCCGGGGGGGGTCCCGAGGACGTGAAGCCCCCCCTGGGCATCCGGGGTCCCCCCCCCTGCGCCCCCCACGGCCCCGGCAAGCGCCTCTGCGCCATCTGCGGGGACAGGAGCTCGGGTGAGAGACACTTTTGGGGTGAAAAACCGGGATTTTGGGCAAAAAATGGGAGTTCGGGGGAAAATGGGGGAAAAAAAAGGGATTTTGGGGGAAAAAATGGGGAAAAAAGAGGGAAGAATGGGGATTTGGGGGTAAAGGAAGTGCCTCTGTGCCATCTGTGGGGACAGGAGCTTGGGTGAGCGGGGTTTGGGGCGAAAAACCGGGATTTTGGGCAAAAAATGGCAATTCGGGAGGAAAAAAAGGGATTTTTGGGGAAAAAATGGGAATTTTGGGGGGGAAATGGGGATTTGGGGGCAAAGAAAGCGCCTCTGTGCCATCTGTGGGGACAGGAGCTCGGGTGAGTGAGATTTGGGGCAAAAACCAGGGATTTTGGGCAAAAAATGGTAAAAAACTGGAATTTGGGGGGGAAAAAGGGATTTTTTTGGGGAAAAATGGGAATGTTGGAGGGAAAATGGGTATTTGGGGGGCAAAGGAAGCGCCTCTGCGCCATCTCTGGGGACAGGAGCTCGGGTGAGCAGGGTTTGGGGCGAAAAACGGGGATTTTGGGCGAAAATGGGGAAAAAAATGGGAATTTGGGGGGAAAAATGGGGAAAAAGAAGGGACTTTTGGGGAGAAAATGGGGGAAAATGGGGATTTTGGGGGAAAAGAAAGCGCCTCTGCGCCATCTGTGGGGACAGGAGCTCGGGTGAGCAGGGTTTGGGGCGAAAAACGGGGATTTTGGGCGAAAATGGGGAAAAAAATGGGAATTTGGGGGGAAAAATGGGGAAAAAGAAGGGACTTTTGGGGAGAAAATGGGGGAAAATGGGGATTTTGGGGGAAAAGAAAGCGCCTCTGCGCCATCTGTGGGGACAGGAGCTCGGGTGAGCAGGGTTTGGGGCGAAAAACGGGGATTTTGGGCGAAAATGGGGAAAAAAATGGGAATTTGGGGGGAAAAATGGGGAAAAAGAAGGGACTTTTGGGGAGAAAATGGGGGAAAATGGGGATTTTGGGGGAAAAGAAAGCGCCTCTGCGCCATCTGTGGGGACAGGAGCTCGGGTGAGCAGGGTTTGGGGGGAAAAACCAGGATTTTGGGCAAAAAAGAGGAATTCGGGGGAAAATGGGGAAAAAATGGGATTTTTGTGGAAAATGGGAAAAAAGAGGGAAAAATGGGAATTTGGGGACAAAGGAAGTGGCTGTGCGCCATCTGCGGGGACAGGAGCTCGGCTGAGAGACACTTTTGGGGCGAAAAACCGGGATTTTGGGCAAAAAAAGGGAATTCGGGTGGAAAATGGGGGGAAAAAAGGGATTTTTGGGGAAGAAATGGGGAAAAAAGGGGATTTTGGGAGAAAAGAAAGTGCCTCTGCGCCATCTGCGGGGACAGCAGCTCGGGTGAGAGACACTTTTGGGGGGAAAAACGGGGTTTTGGGCAAAAAATGGGAATTTAGAGGGAAAATGGGGATTTGGGGGGAAAAATGGGAATTTGAGGAAAAAATGGGGGGAAAAAGAGGGAAAAATGGGGATTTGGGGAGCAAAAAAAGTGGCTGTGCGCCATCTGCGGGGACAGGAGCTGGGGTGAGCAAGATTTGGGTCAAAAAATGGGGATTTTGGGCAAAAAAATGGTAAAAAACTGGAATTTTTGGGGAAAAAGAGTAAAAAATGGGATTTTTGGGGAAAAAATTGGGAAAAATAGGGGAAAAAAGGGATTTGGGGGGCAAAGGAGATGGCTGTGCAGCATCTGCGGGGACAGGAGCTCGGGTGAGCAAAATCTGGGGCAAAAAAATGGGATTTTGGGTAAAAAATGGGCCTTCGGAGGGAAAAAATGGGAATGTGGGTGAAAAAATGGGGAAAATAGAGGAA
>NW_024369141.1:16536-29620 GCF_014805655.1 Passer montanus
CTGCGCCATCTGCGGGGACAGGAGCTCGGGTGAGTGAGATTTGGGGCGAAAAACCGGGATTTTGGGCAAAAAATGGGAATTCGGGGGAAAAATGGGGGAAAAAAAGGGCATTTTTGGGGAAAAAATGGGGAAAAAGAGGGCAGAATGGGGATTTGGGGGTAAAGGAAGCGCCTCTGTGCCATCTGCGGGGACAGGAGCTCGGGTGAGTGGAGTTTGGGGCGAAAAACCGGGATTTTGGGCAAAAAATGGCAATTCGGGAGGAAAAAAAGGGATTTTTGGGGAAAAAATGGGAATTTTGGGGGGGAAATGGGGATTTGGGGGCAAAGAAAGCGCCTCTGTGCCATCTGTGGGGACAGGAGCTCGGGTGAGTGAGATTTGGGGCGAAAAACCGGGATTTTGGGCAAAAAATGGGAATTCGGGGGAAAAATGGGGGAAAAAAAGGGCATTTTTGGGGAAAAAATGGGGAAAAAAGAGGGAAGAATGGGGATTTGGGGGTAAAGGAAGTGCCTCTGTGCCATCTGTGGGGACAGGAGCTTGGGTGAGCGGGGTTTGGGGCGAAAAACCGGGATTTTGGGCAAAAAATGGCAATTCGGGAGGAAAAAAAGGGATTTTTGGGGAAAAAATGGGAATTTTGGGGGGGAAATGGGGATTTGGGGGCAAAGAAAGCGCCTCTGTGCCATCTGTGGGGACAGGAGCTCGGGTGAGTGAGATTTGGGGCAAAAACCAGGGATTTTGGGCAAAAAATGGTAAAAAACTGGAATTTGGGGGGGAAAAAGGGATTTTTTGGGGAAAAATGGGAATGTTGGAGGGAAAATGGGTATTTGGGGGGCAAAGGAAGCGCCTCTGCGCCATCTCTGGGGACAGGAGCTCGGGTGAGCAGGGTTTGGGGCGAAAAACGGGGATTTTGGGCAAAAAATGGGGAAAAAAATGGGAATTTGGGGGGAAAAATGGGGAAAAAGAAGGGACTTTTGGGGAGAAAATGGGGGAAAATGGGGATTTTGGGGGAAAAGAAAGCGCCTCTGCGCCATCTGTGGGGACAGGAGCTCGGGTGAGCAGGGTTTGGGGGGAAAAACCAGGATTTTGGGCAAAAAAGAGGAATTCGGGGGAAAATGGGGAAAAAATGGGATTTTTGTGGAAAATGGGAAAAAAGAGGGAAAAATGGGAATTTGGGGACAAAGGAAGTGGCTGTGCGCCATCTGCGGGGACAGGAGCTCGGCTGAGAGACACTTTTGGGGCGAAAAACCGGGATTTTGGGCAAAAAAAGGGAATTCGGGTGGAAAATGGGGGGAAAAAAGGGATTTTTGGGGAAGAAATGGGGAAAAAAGGGGATTTTGGGAGAAAAGAAAGTGCCTCTGCGCCATCTGCGGGGACAGCAGCTCGGGTGAGAGACACTTTTGGGGGGAAAAACGGGGTTTTGGGCAAAAAATGGGAATTTAGAGGGAAAATGGGGATTTGGGGGGAAAAATGGGAATTTGAGGAAAAAATGGGGGGAAAAAGAGGGAAAAATGGGGATTTGGGGAGCAAAAAAAGTGGCTGTGCGCCATCTGCGGGGACAGGAGCTGGGGTGAGCAAGATTTGGGTCAAAAAATGGGGATTTTGGGCAAAAAAATGGTAAAAAACTGGAATTTTTGGGGAAAAAGAGTAAAAAATGGGATTTTTGGGGAAAAAATTGGGAAAAATAGGGGAAAAAAGGGATTTGGGGGGCAAAGGAGACGGCTGTGCAGCATCTGCGGGGACAGGAGCTGGGGTGAGCAAGATTTGGGTCAAAAAATGGGGATTTTGGGAAAAAAAAGGTAAAAAACTGGAATTTGGGGGGAAAAAGGGTAAAAAATGGGATTTTTGGGGAAAAAATTGGGAAAAATAGGGGAAAAAAGGGATTTGGGGGGCAAAGGAGATGGCTGTGCAGCATCTGCGGGGACAGGAGCTCGGGTGAGCAAAATCTGGGGCAAAAAAATGGGATTTTGGGCAAAAAATGGGAATTCGGAGGGAAAAAATGGGAATTTGGGTGAAAAAATGGGGAAAAAAGAGGAAAAAATGGGAATTTGGGGGGCAGAGGAAGCGTTTGTGTGGCATCTGTGGGGACAGGAGCTTGGGTGGGGGAGATTTGGGGCAAAAAAACAGGATTTTGGGCAAAAAACGGGAATTTGGGAGAAAATGGGGAAAAAAATGGGATTTTGGGGGGAAAAATGGGGAAAAAAGGGGGAAAAATGGGAATTTGGGGGGCAAAAAAAGGTGGCTGTGCAGCATCTGCAGGGACAGGAGCTGTGGTGAGTGATATTTGGGGCAAAAAACAGGGGTTTTGGGCAAAAAATGGTAAAAAAATGGAATTTGGGGGGAGAAATGGGAATTTGGAGGGAAAAAGTGGGGGGAAAATGGGGATTTGGGGGCAAAAATGTGGCTGTGCAGCATCTGGGGGGACAGGCGCTCGGGTGAGCGGGATTTGGGGCAAAAAACGGCGATTTTGGGCAAAAAATGGGCAGAAAATGGGAATTTGAGCAAAAAACTGGGAGTCTTGGGCAGAAAAAATGGTGAAAAAAGGGGAATTTGGGGGTAAAAATGAAAATTTGGGAAAAAAGTGGGAGGAAAATGGGATTTGGGTGAAAAACAGGGGGAAAAGAGGAATTTGGGGGGAAAATGGGGAATTTTGGGTGGATTTTGTTCAAGCCTGGGCTGATTTTCACTCTGATTTTCTGGGGTCTTATTGGAATTTTTCTGGAATTCTGTGGGAATTCCCAATTCCAGGAAAACATTCCAGGTTTTCCAGCTGTGAGAGCTTTTCCCAGGTGGATTTTGGGTCAATTCCAGGTCGATTTTGGGTGGATTTTGCTGCGTTTTGGGCCAATTTTTTAATTTTTATGCCGATTTTTCGCATTTTTGCAGCGATTTTTTGGGATTCCACCCAAATTCCCTGGAATTCCCAATTCCAGGAGAACATTCTGTGGTTTCCACCTGTGAGGGTTCAGCCAGGTGGAATTTGGGTCGATTCTGGGTGAATTTTGTTCAATTTTGGGCCAATTTTTATTGATTTTGCCCCAATTTTTGCCATTTCTGGGCCGATTTTCGCCCTGATTTTTTTGGGATTTTGTCCCAATCTTTTTGGAATTCCCAATTCCAGGAGAACATTCCGGGGTTTCCACCTGTGAGGGTTCAGCCAGGTGGATTTTGGGTCAATTCTGGGTGAATTTTGGGTGGATTTCTGTCCATTCTTGGCCGATTTTCGCCATTTTTGCGCTGATCTTCACCATTTCTGGGCTGATTTTCGCCCCGATTTTTTTGGATTTCGTCTCAAATTCCCCAAAATTCCCAATTCCAGGCAAACACTCTAGGGCGTATTGAGCTGCGAGGGCTGCAGGGGCTTCTTCAGGGGCCTTGGGGTCAATTCTGGGGCCGTTTTGGGTCAATTTCAGTGGATTTTGCTCCATTTTGCGCCAATTTTTCTGATTTTTGTCCAAATTTTTTTGGGATTTCACCTGAATTCCATCAGAATTCCCAATTCCAGGAAAGCATTCTGGGGTTTCCACCTGTGAGGGTTCAGCCAGGTGGATTTTGGGTCGATTGTGGGTCAGTTTTGGGTGGATTTTCTTCAATTTTGGGCCGATTTTCGCCATTTTTTCTGCGATTTTCGCCGTTTCTGGGCCGATTTTCGCCCTGATTTTTTTTGATTTTCTCCCAAATTCCCCAAAATTTCCTTTTTGCAGGCAAGCACTACGGCATGTCGAGCTGCGAGGGCTGCAAGGGCTTCTTCAGGGGCCTTGGCGTCAAGTCTGGGGCCATTTTGGGCGGATTTTGTTCAATTTCGCGCCGATTTTCGCCGTTTCTGGGCCGATTTTCGCCGTTTCTGTGCCGATTTTGGCCCCGATTTTTTTGGATTTTGTCCCAAATTCCCCAAAATTTCCTTTTTGCAGGCAAGCACTATGTCGTGTCGAGCTGCGAGGGCTGCAAGGGCTTCTGCAGGGGCCTTGGGGTCAATTCTGGGGCCATTTTGGGCGGATTTTGTTCAATTTCGCGCCGATTTTCGCCGTTTCTGGGCCGATTTTCGCCGTTTCTGTGCCGATTTTGGCCCCGATTTTTTTGGATTTTGTCCCAAACTCCCTAAAAATTTCCTTTTTGCAGGCAAGCACTACGGCATGTCGAGCTGCGAGGGCTGCAAGGGCTTCTTCAGGGCACTTGGGGTCAATTCTGGGGCCATTTTGGGCGGATTTTGTTCAATTTCGCGCCGATTTTCGCCGTTTCTGGGCCGATTTTCGCCGTTTCTGTGCCGATTTTGGCCCCGATTTTTTTGGATTTTGTCCCAAATTCCCCAAAATTTCCTTTTTGCAGGCAAGCACTACGGCATGTCGAGCTGCGAGGGCTGCAAGGGCTTCTGCAGGGGCCTTGGGGTCAATTCTGGGGCCATTTTGGGCGGATTTTGTTCAATTTTGTGCCGATTTTCGCCATTTCTGTGCCGATTTTGGCCCCGATTTTTTTGGATTTTGTCCCAAATTCCCCAAAATTTCCTTTTTGCAGGCAAGCACTACGGCATGTCGAGCTGCGAGGGCTGCAAGGGCTTCTTCAAGCGCACGATCCGCAAGGACCTGACGTACACGTGCCGCGACAACCGCGAGTGCGTGGTGGACAAGCGGCAGCGCAACCGCTGCCAGTACTGCCGCTACCAGAAGTGCCTGGCCACGGGCATGAAGCGGGAGGGTGAGGCCAGCGGGGAGCCACAGGGGTTTGGGGAGAGAACGGGGCGGATTGGGCAAAAAACGGGGGGAAAATCGGCAAAAAAACGGGGAAAAACGGCAAAAAAATGGGGGAAAACGGCAAAAAACCGGAGAAAATCTGCAAAAAACGACAGAAAATGAAGGTTTTGGAGGTGAAATGGGGTTTGGGAGACTGGGAGGGATTGGGGGAAACTGGGAGGGGGGTTTGGGGAGAAAACGGGGTGGATTGGGCAAAAAACGGGGGGGATTGGGCAAAAAAACGGGGAAAATCGGCAAAAAAATGGGAAAAAAGGGCAAAAAACCGGAGAAAATCGGCAAAAAACGACAGAAAATGGAGGTTTTGGAGGTGAAAGGGGTGGGAAATGGAGGTGGGTGATACTTGGCGGTACTGGGAGCGGGGTTTGGGGAGAGAATGGGGCGGATTGGGCAAAAAACGGGGGAAATTGGGCAAAAAAACGGGGAAAATCGGCAAAAAAATGGGAAAAAAGGGCAAAAAACTGGAGAAAATCGGCAAAAAACGACAGAAAATGGAGGTTTTGGAGGTGAAAGGGGTGGGAAATGGAGGTGGGTGATACTTGGCGGTACTGGGAGCGGGGTTTGGGGAGAGAATGGGGCGGATTGGGCAAAAAACGGGGGGGAAATCGGTAAAAAACCGGGAAAAAACGGCAAAAAAACGGGGGAAAACGGCAAAAAAACGGGGGAAAACGACAAAAAATGGAGGTTTTGGAGGTGAAACGGGTGGGAAATGGAGGTTGGGGATACTGGGAGGGACTGGGAGCGGGGTTTGGGGAGAGAATGGGGCGGATTGGGCAAAAAACGGGGGGGAAATCGGTAAAAAAACGGGGGAAAACGGCAAAAAAACGGGGAAAAACGACAAAAAAATGGAGGTGAAATGGGTGGGAAATGGGGGTTTGGGATACTGGGAGGGACTGGGGAAAACGGGGAGGGGGTTTGGGGAGAAAACGGGGGGAATTGGGCAAAAAACGGGGGGGAAATCGGTAAAAAAACGGGGGAAAACGGCAAAAAAACGGGGAAAAACGACAAAAAAATGGAGGTGAAATGGGTGGGAAATGGGGGTTTGGGATACTGGGAGGGACTGGGGAAAACTGGGAGGGGGTTTGGGGAGAAAACGGGGGGAATTGGGCAAAAAACGGGGGGGGAATCGGTAAAAAAATGGGAAAAATCGGCAAAAATTGGGGAAAATCAGTAAAGAAATGGGGAAAATCGGCAAAAAATTATAGAAAATGGAGGTTTTGGAGGGGAAATGGGGTTTGGGAGACTGGGAGGAACTGGGAGCGGGGTTTGGGGAGAGAACGGGGGCAGTTGGGCAAAAAACGGGGGGGAAATCAGTAAAAAAATGGGAAAAATCGGCAAAAAACAGGGAAAAACGGCAAAAAACGGGGAAAATCTGCAAAAAACGACAAAAAGTTGAGATTTTGGAGGTGAAATGGGGGTTTGGATACTGGGAGGGACTGGGGTAAACTGGGAGGGGGGTTTGGGGAGAGAACGGGGGGAATTGGGCAAAAAACGGGGGGGAAATCGGTAAAAAAATGGGAAAAATCGGCAAAAAAAATGGGGAAAAATGACAAAAAATGGAGGTTTTTGGGGTGAAATGGGTGGGAAATGGGGGTTGGGGTACTGGGAGGGACTGGGGGAAACTGAGAAGGACTGGGAGAGCGGTTTGGGTGAAAAAATGGGGAAAAAGGGCAAAAAATGGGAAAAAATAGGCAAAAAATGGAGATTTTGGAGGTGAAATGGGTGGAAATGGGGATTTGGGGATTGGGACAAACTGGGAGGGGCTGAGCTGGGTTTTGGGGGTAAAAAAGGGATTTTGGGGGTTCCAGATTTGGGATTTCCATCCTGGATTTTGGGTTTCCCCGCAGCTCCCATCCCATTTTTCTCTGTTATTTTCCTGCTTTATTCCCTGGTTTTTCCCCATTTTTTCCCCATTTTTGTACATTTTTTAAAAATTTTCCACCTTTTTTCACCATTTTTTTCCTATTTTTCCATTTTTCCCACTTTTCCTGTTGTTCCCATCCCAAATTTGGCTTTTCCCACTGTTCCCATGCCATTATCCCCATTTTTCCCCATTTTCCTCCATTTTTCACCTTTTTTCTCCATTTTTTCCCTTTTTTCACCCTTTTATTTTCATTTTTTCCCATTTTCCCATTTTCCCAGTTCTTCCCATCACTCCCATCCCATTTCCCCATTTTTTCCTCATTTTTTGCCATTTTCCACCATTTTTCCCCCATTTTTTCCATTTTTTTGCCATTTTCCCACTGGTTTTCACCATTTTTCTACCATTTTTCTCCATTTTTTCCCATTTTTTCCCTGTTTTTCGCCATTTTCCCATTCTCCCTGTTGTTCCCTTCACTCCCATCCCATTTCCCCATTTTTTCCTCATTTTTTGCCATTTTCCCACCATTTTTTAACCTTTTTTTTCCATTTTTTTGCCATTTTTCCACCATTTTTGTCCCATTTTTTGCCATTTTTTCACTGTTTTTCCCCATTTTATCACCTTTTTCCCCATTTCCCCATTTTCCCTCACCATTTTGTAACCTTTTTTTTCCATTTTTTTTGCCATTTTTCCACCATTTTTGTCCCATTTTTTGCCATTTTTTCACTGTTTTTCCCCATTTTATCACCTTTTTCCCCATTTCCCCATTTTCCCTCTTCTTCCCATCACTCCCATCCCATTTCCCCATTTTTTCCTCATTTTTTGCCATTTTTCCACCGTTTTTCCCCCATTTTTTGCTGTTTTTTGCCATTTTCCCGTTCTTTTTCTCCATTTTTTTGCCATTTTTTCACAATTTTTCCCCATTTTTTCCTCATTTTTTCCCATTTTTCCACCGTTTTTCGCCGTTTTTCGCTGTTTTTTCCGATTTTTTCCCCGTTTTTGACCGTTTTTCCCGTTTTTTCCCCGTTTTCTGCCCCAGCGGTGCAGGAGGAGCGGCAGCGGGGCAAGGACAAGGAGGGGGACGGCGATTTCGGGGTGGCCCCAAACTGGGGGGGGCTCCCATCCCAAATTTCCCATTTTTTCCCCATTTTTCCCCATTTTTTCCCTGTTTTTTCCCAATTTTCCCATTTTCTCTATTCTTCCCATCACTCCCACCCCATTTCCCCATTTTTTCATCTTTTTTTGCCATTTCCCCCCGTTTTTCCACCGTTTTTCGCCGTTTTTTCACCATTTTTCCCCGTTTTTTCCCCGTTTTCTCCCCCAGCGGTGCAGGAGGAGCGGCAGCGGGGCAAGGACAAGGAGGGGGACGGCGATTTCGGGGTGGCCCCAAACTGGGGGGGGCTCCCATCCCAAATTTCCACTTTTTTCCCCATTTTTCCCCATTTTTTCCCATTTTTTCATATTTTTTTCCTGTTTTTTCCCCGTTTTTTCCCAATTTTCCCACTTTCCCTGTTGTTCCCATCACTCCCATCCCATTTTCCCCATTTTCCCCCATTATACCCCTTTTTCCCCCCGTTTTTTGCTGTTTTCCACCTTTTTTTCACCATTTTTACCATTTTTTCACAATTTCTTTTCCCTTTTTTTCCCTTTTTCCCATGTTCCCTCTTCTTCCCATCGCTCCCATCCCATTTCCCCATTTTTTCCTCTTTTTTTTGCCATTTTCCCCCCGTTTTTCCACCGTTTTTTGCCATTTTTTCCCCGTTTTTTCACCGTTTTTCACTGTTTTTCGCCGTTTTTTCACCGTTTTTCCCTGTTTTTTCTCGTTTTCTGCCCCAGCGGTGCAGGAGGAGCGGCAGCGGGGCAAGGACAAGGAGGGGGACGGCGATTTCGGGGTGGCCCCCAACGAGGAGATGCCAGTGGAGAAGCTTCTGGAAGCCGAGCTGGCCGTGGAGCCCAAGAGCGACGACGGCGCCGGCCCCGGCGGAGCCTCCGTGAGTCCCACCCCAATTTTGGGGCAATTTTCACCAATTTTGGGCAATCTGGGAGAGGGCACCAACCCCAGGATCAAAGGAGAATTCAGATAGCCCAAAATCCCCCAAAATCCCCGGCGAAATCGGCGAAAATTCCACCAAAATATTGGGAAATTCGGGCAAAAATCCTTAAAAATTCCCCCCAAAATCCTTGAAATTTTTTCCCCAAAATTCCTTGGAATTCCATTAAAAATCCTCAAAGATTTCCTCCAAAAGCCTCAAAAAATTTCCCCCAAATCCTTGAAAATTCAGGCAAAAAGCCTCAAAAACTTCTTCCAAAAGCCTTAAAAATTTTCTCCAAAATTCTGGCAAAAATCCTTGAAATTTTCCCCCAAAATCGTCAAAAATTTCCCCCAAAATCCTTAAAAATTCAGGCAAAAATCCTTGAAAATCTCCCCCAAAATCCTCAAAACTTCTGGCAAAGATCTTCAAAAATTTCCTCCAAAATGCTTAAAAATTTCCCCAAAATATTTCAAAATTCTGGAAAGAAACCTCAAAAATTTCCTGCAAAATCCTTGAAATTTTTCCCCAAAATTCTTGAAAATTCTGGCAAAAAGCCTCAAAATTTTCTCCCAAAATCCTTGAAAATTTCCTCTAAATCCTTGAAAGTTCTGGCAAAAATCTTCAAGAATTTCCTCCAAAATCCTTGAAATGTTTTCCCCAAAATTCCTTGGAATTGCTTTAAAAATCCTCAAAAATTTCCCCAAAGAACTGTGAAAAATTCTGGCAAAAATCCTCAAATATTTCCCCCCAAACCCTTGAAAATTCTGGCAAAAATCTTCAAGAATTTCTTCCAAAATCCTTAAAATTTCCCCAAAATACTTGAAAATTCTGGCATAAGCCTCAAAAATTCTGGCAAAAATCTTCAAAAATTTCTTCCAAAATCCTTAAAATTTCCCCAAAATACTTGAAAATTCTGGCATAAGCCTCAAAAATTCTGGCAAAAATCTTCAAAAATTTCTGCCAAAATCCTTAAAAAATTCCCCAAAATATTTCAAAATTCTGGAAAGAAACCTCAAAAATTTCCTCCAAAATCCTCAAAAAAATTCCGGCAAAAATCCTCAAAAATTTCCCCCAAATATTTCAAAATTCTGGAAAGGAACCTCAAAAACTTCCTCCAAAATCCTTGAAATTTTTCCCCAAAATTCCTTGGAATTGCTTTAAAAATCCTCAAAAATTTCCCCAAAGAACTGTGAAAAATTCTGGCAAAAATCCTCCAAAATGTTCCCCAGAATCCCTGGAAATTCCCGGAAAAGGCCTCAAAAATTCCCCCAAAATCCTTGAAAATTCTGGCAAAAATCTTCAAAAATTTCCCCCAAAATCCTCCAAAAAATTTTCCCCCAAATCCTCAAAAAGTCTGGCAAAAATCTTCAAAAATTTTCCCCAAAATTCTTGAAAACTCTGGCAAAAATCTTCAAAAATTTCTTCCAAAATCCTTAAAAATTCAGGCAAAAAACCTCAAAAATTTCTTCCAAAATCCTTAAAAATTCAGGCAAAAAACCTCAAAAAATTCTTCCAAAATCCTTAAAAATTTTCCCCAAAACCTTTCAAAAATCCTCAAAAATTCCATTAAAATCCTCAAAACTTCTGGAAAAATCTTTGAAAAATTCCCCAAAATCCCTTAAAATTCACCCAAAATTCTTCAAAATTCTGGAAAAAATCCTTGAAAATTTCCCTAAAATCTCTCAATATTCTGGAAAGAAATTCCTCAAAAATTTTCTCCAAAGTCCTTGAAAATTCCCCCAAAAATCGTTCAAAATTCTGGAAAAAATCCTTGGAAATTTTGCCCAAAATATTTGAAAATTCCCTCAAAATCCTTGAAAACTTTCCTGGAATTCCTTTAAAATTTTTCCCTCCAATTTTCCCTCAAAATTCTTCCAAAAATCCCTGAAGTTTTTCCCAAAAATTCCCAAAAACTTTTCCCTAAATCCCTGAAAATTCCCCCAAAATCCTGAATTTTGGGATTTCTCCAAATTCTCCCAATTTCAGTTATTTGAGGGTGGATTTTTGAGAATTTTGGGGGAATTTGGGGTGGATTTTTGGGAATTTTTGGGTGGATTTTTTGGATTTTTGGGATTTTTCGGAATTCCCTGATTTCCCCCAAATTGCCCCAATTTCAGCCTTTTTGGGGTGGATTTTTGGCAATTTTGGGAGAATTTGGGGTGGATTTTTGGGAATTCACAGCTCCAGAGATCCAAAATTTTGGAAATTCTCCAAAACCTTCCAGGAATTCCCAAAATTTGGGATTTTCCCACCAATTTCCCCATTTTTTGGGTGGATTTTTGCCATTTTTGGGCCGTTTTCCCCCATTTTTTCTCCGATCCCCGCCGGGTTTTTTCCGGAATTTCCCCCCTCAGGATCTCCAGGCGGGGTTGAATTTTTCCCATTTTTGGAGCCGACTTTCCCATTTTTGGGCCGTTCTTCCCTGTTTTTTCTCCGATCCCCGCGGGGTTTTTTCCGGAATTTCCCCCCTCGGGATCTCCAGGCTGGGTTGGGAATTCTGGGAATGCCAGGGGGGGTCTCAATTTGCCCCAAAATTTGGGATTTTCCCCCCAATTTCCCTATTTTTTGTCCAATTTCCACTTTTTTTGTCCAATTTTCCCCATTTTTGGGCCGTTTTTCCCCATTTTTTCTCCGATCCCCGCGGGGTTTTTTCCGGAATTTCCCCCCTCGGGATCCCCAGTCTGGGTTGGGAATTCTGGGAACAGCAGGGTGCTCTCAATTTACCCCAAAATTTGGGATTTTCCCCCAGTTTGCCCATTTTTGAGCCGATTTTTCCCATTTTTGGGCCGATTTTCGGGTGGATTTTCCCCATTTTTGGGCCGTTTTCCCCATTTTTTCTCCGATCCCCAACGGGTTTTTTCCGGCATTTCCCCCCTTGGGATCTCCAGGCTGGGTTGGGAATTCTGGGAATGTCAGGGGGGTCTCAATTTACCCCAAAATTTGGGATTTTCCCTATAATTTCCCCATTTTTGAGCCAATTTTAGGGCGGATATTCCCATTTTTGGGCCGTTTTCCCCGTTTTTTCTCCGATTCCCGCGGGGTTTTTTCCGGAATTTTCCCCCTCAGGATCCCCAGGCTGGGTTGGGAATTCTGGGAATGTCAGGGGGATCTCAATTTACCCCAAAATTTGGGATTTTCCCCCCATGTTTCCCCATTTTTTGGCTGATTTTTGGGCCGTTTTTGGGCCATTTCTTCCCATTTTTGGGTGGATTTTTGCCATTTTTGGGCAGATTTTCCCCATTTTTTCTCCGATTCCCGCGGGGTTTTTTCCGGAATTTTCCCCCTCGGGATCCCCAGGCGAGGTTGGGAATTCTGGGAATAGCAGGGTGCTCTCAATTTACCCCAAAATTTGGGATTTTCCCTATAATTTCCCCATTTTTGAGCCGATTTTAGGGCGGATTTTCCCCATTTTTGGGCCTTTTCCCCATTTTTTCTCCGATTCCCGCGGGGTTTTTTCCGGAATTTCCCCCCTCGGGATCCCCAGGCGGGGTTGGGAATTCTGGGAATAGCAGGGTGCTCTCAATTTACCCCAAAATTTGGGATTTCTCCCCCAATTCCCTCATTTTTGAGCCGATTTTTCCCATTTTTGGAGCCGATTTTCCCATTTTCGGGCCGTTTTTCCCCATTTTTTCTCCGATTCCCACGGGGTTTTTTCCGGCATTTCCCCCCTCGGGATCCCCAGGCGGGGTGGGGGGCTCTGGGCCTGCCGGGGGGGGTCTCAATTTGCCCCGAAATCGCCCCAAATTCAGCCCAATGACCCGGTGACCAACATCTGCCAGGCGGCCGACAAGCAGCTCTTCACCCTGGTGGAGTGGGCCAAGAGGGTCCCCCACTTCTCGGGGCTCCCCTTGGACGACCAGGTCATCCTGCTCCGTGCAGGTCAGCCGGGAAATTTGGGAATTTTGGGGAATTTTGGGCAAAATTTGGGGAAATTTGGGAGGTTTGGGGTGGATTTGGGGTGGTTATAGGGTGATTTGAAGGCGGCCGACAAGCAGCTCTTCACCCTGGCGGAGTGGGCCAAGAGGGTCCCCCACTTCTCGGGGCTCCCCTTGGACGACCAGGTCATCCTGCTCCGCGCAGGTCAGCCGGGAATCTGGGAAAATTTGGGAATTTTGGGGAATTTTGGGCAAAATTTGGGGAAATTTGGGAGGTTTGGGGTGGATTTGGGGTGGTTATAGGGTGATTTGAGGGGGTAAAATGGGAATTTGGGGGGGTTTTGGGGGGATGTTTTGGGATATTTGAGGGTCTGGAGGGGATTTTGGGGAATTTGAGGAATAAATTTGGGAATTTTGGGGAAGATTTTGGGATTTTTGGGGAGTTCAGGGTGGATTTGGGGAGGTTTGGGGCAGTTTCGGGGCAGTTTGGGGTGGGTTTGGGGGGGCTGCAGGGGCCATATCCCAAAACTCCCAAAATTTGTGAATTGCAGGCTGGAACGAGCTGCTGATGGCGTC
>NW_024369142.1:0-892 GCF_014805655.1 Passer montanus
TTTTGGGGGTCCAGGTGGGAATTTTTGGTTTCCAGGTGGGATTTTGGGGATTCCAGGTGGGAATTTTTGGGATTCCAGGTGGGAATTTTGGTATTTCCAGGTGGAATTTTGTGTTTCCAGGTGAGAATTTGGGATTTTTTTGCCTTTTCCAGGTGTGGTGTCCACGGTGGTCCCGGACTCGGCCCACAAACTCTTCATTGGGGGCCTCCCCAATTACCTGAACGATGACCAGGTGAGGGGGAGACCCCAAAAACTCCCAAAAACACCCCAAAAACTCCCAAAAACACCCCAAAAACACCCAAAAAACACCCCAGAAAACACCCCAAAAACACCCCAAAAATCCCATTCCTTACTTTGGGAAAGAGACCCCAAAATCCCCCCAAAAATCCCATTTCTTAAGTTGGGATAGAGACCTCAAAATCCCCCCAAAAAACCCCCAAAATCCCATTCCTTAAATTGGGATAAAGACCCAAAAATCCCCCAAAAATCCCATCCTGGAAATTGGGATAGAGACCCCAAAATCCCCCCCAAAAAATCCCCAAAAATCCCATTCCTTAAATGTGGGGGGAGCCCCCAAAAATCTCATCCCTTAAATTGGGGAAGAGACCCAAAAATCCCCCCCCAAAAAACCCCAAAATCCCATCCTTTAAATTGGGGAAGAGACCCCAAAATTCCCAAAAATCCCCCCCAAAAATCTCATCCCTTAAATATGGGGAGGAGACCCCAAAATTCCCCAAAATCCCAAAAATCCCCCAAAAAAGTCGACCCCAGGCTGGGATTTTGGGGGTTTTGGGAGGGGTTTCCTCATTCTGGGGGGCAATTTCCAAATTCCAGAGGGGAATTCCCAATTCCTGGGGTGTCCCCAGACCCCAAAATCCCCCCAAAATCCCCC
>NW_024369143.1:0-908 GCF_014805655.1 Passer montanus
GGCTATTATTAGTTATTAAGCACTAATTAATCACTATTAATCACCACATAAAATTATTAAGCGCCATTAAAGCGCCATTAACGCCTCCCCACAACAATTAATCACTCATTAATGACCATTAGCGATTATTAGCCGCTAATTAACCCCATTCATCGCTGCCAAGCAGTAATTAATGACTATTAGTGCCTAATTAGTGACTAATTAATGATCTCGGGGCCTCATTTGTGCCTCGTGGTCCATTAATTGCTATTAAATCATTATTAACCCCTATTAATTACTAATAAAAAGCTATTAATACTTATTTAAACTTAATAGCAATTAATGACTAATTAATAACCAATTAATGATTTTTTTGAGGTCTCACTTGTGCCTTGTGGTCCAACCCCTGCTTTGCTCGTTTATTAATTGCTATTAAACCATTATTAATCCCTATTAATTACTAATAAATCATCATTAATGGCTATTAAAGCGTTATTAATTAATTAATAATAATTAATAAATTATTTTGGGGCCTCACCTGGGCATTGAGCAAGCCCAGAAACGCCTAATAAGCCATTAATAAACCCTATTAATGACTAATAAACAGCCATTAATAATTATTGAGGCTTAATTAATGACTAATTAATGACTAATTAATGACTAATTAATGACTAATTAAGGAGTAATTAAGGAGTAATTAATGATTTTTGAGGTCTCACTCGTGCCTTGTGGTCCCACACCTGATCGCTCATCCATTAATTGCTATTAATCCATTATTAGCCCCTATTAATTACTAATAAATTGCCATTAGTGGCTATTAAAGCTTTATTAGTTCATTAATGATAATTAATAAATTATTTTGCGGCCTCACCCGGGCATTGGGCAAGCTCACAAATGCCAAATACACCATTAATAAACCCTATTAATAA
>NW_024369144.1:0-908 GCF_014805655.1 Passer montanus
CCATTTTTTCCCCTTTCCCCCCCCTTTTTTCCCCTCTTTTTTCCCTTTTTCCCCTCTTTTTTCCTTTTTTTTCTCTTTTTTTCTTTTATTTTCCTTTTTTTCCCCATTTTCCCTCTTTTTTCCCTGTTTTTTAAAATATTTCCCCCCCCTTTTTCTTTTATTTTCCTTTTTTTCTATTTTTTCTTTTTTCTTTTATTTCCCCTTTTTTCTTTTATTTCTCCTCTTTTTTATTTCTTTCCCTTTTTCCTTTTTTCCTCTTTTTTTTTCTTTTATTTCTCCCCTTTTTTCTTTTGTCCTTTTCTCCCTTTTTTCTTTTATTTCCCTTTTCTTTATTTCCCCCTTTTTTCTTTTTTCCCATTTTTTATTTTGCACCCCCTTTTTCTTTTATTTCCCTTTTTTCTTTTATTTTCCCCTTTTTTCTCTTTTTTCCCTTTTCTAATTTTTCCCCTCTTTTTTCTTTTATTTCCCTTTATTTTTCTTTTATTTACCCCCTTTTTATTTTATTTCTTCCCTTTTTTTCTTTTTTTCTCCTTTTTTTCTTTTCCCCCCCTTTTCTTCTTTTATTTCTCCCCTTTTTCTTTCTCTCCTCTTTTCTTTTATTCCCCTTTTTTCTTTTTTTATCTTTTTTTCTCCTTTCGTTTCATTTTCTCCTTTTTTCCCTTTTCTAATTTTTCCCCTCTTTTTTCTTTTATTTCCCTTTATTTTTCTTTTATTTACCCCCTTTTTATTTTATTTCTTCCCTTTTTTTCTTTTTTTCTCCTTTTTTTCTTTTCCCCCCCTTTTCTTCTTTTATTTCTCCCCTTTTTCTTTCTCTCCTCTTTTCTTTTATTCCCCTTTTTTCTTTTTTTATCTTTTTTTCTCCTTTCGTTTCATTTTCCCCTTTCCTTTCTCCCCTTTTTTCTGCTTTT
>NW_024369145.1:0-908 GCF_014805655.1 Passer montanus
GCCCCAAAAAATCCCCAAATATTAAAAAAGCCAAAAAATACTTCAAAAAAATTTAAAAATTAAAAAAGGCCCCAAAAAAATTCCTCAATTATTAAAAAAAGCCAAAAAATCCCTCAAAAAATTTAAAAAGTAAAAAAAAAGGCCCCAAAAATGGGGCAGAAAAATCCCCAAATATTAAAAAAAAAGGCAAAAAATTTCAAAAAGTAAAAAAACCCAAAATGGTCCCAAAAATCCCCAAATATTAAACAAAAAGCCAAAAAATAACTAAAAAAAATTTTAAAAAGTAAAAAAAAAAACAAAAATTGCCCCAAAAAATCTCCAAATATGAAGAAAAAAAGCCAAAAAAACCTCAAAAACTTTTAAAAAGAAATAAAACCAAAAATGGCCCCAAAAAATCCCCGAATATTAAAAAAAAGCCAAAAAAACCTCAAAAACTTTTAAAAAGAAATAAAACCAAAAATGGCCCCAAAAAATCCCCGAATATTAAAAAAAAGCCAAAAAATACTTCAACAAATTTTATAAAGTAAAAAAAGAAAAAATGGCCCCAAAAAATTCTCCAATATTAAAAAGAAGCAAAAAAAACCCTCAAAAAATTTAAAAAGTAAAAAAAAAAAGCCCCAAAAATCTCCAAATATTAAAAAAAAAAAAAAAAAAAAAAAATTTTAAAAGAAAAAAAAAACAAAAAGCAAAAAAACCTCAAAAATATTTAAGAAGTTAAAAAAAATGGCCCCAAAAATCTCCAAATATTTAAAAAAGCCAAAAAAAAATTAAAAAAAAATTAAAAAGAAAAAAAAAATAAATGGCCCTACCCCAAAAAATCTCCAAATATTCAAAAAAGGCCAAAAAAATTAAAAAGTAAAAAAAAAGTAAAAAAAAAATAAAAAATGGCCCCAAAAATCTCCAAATAT
>NW_024369146.1:0-963 GCF_014805655.1 Passer montanus
AAACAGGATAACATGTCCTTATCCATTAATAGCCTTGATAACCCACTTTCCACATGTCTCGTAGGGATTCCCTTCGTAGCAGATGACTGGCCTGTCTATAATTCAGAGCTCCTCTGCACCACAGGCAAGAGACCCAACCTGGTAGATACTTGGGACAAGTAGACAAAAATGTTGCCCAGTGCTCTAGAGGAACCCTAAGAATTGGACCTGTTGGGGTCCTCCAAAGCAACATACTGTGTCAAATTTTACTTCAAACATCCGAAGCATAATTGGCCAGAAATTGACCAGATAAAAACACATACTGAAAAGATGTATCATCCATTAACAAAGCCTATAACTATCCAGATTGGTGTAATTACACCGCTCACCTAATCTCTGTATCCTCTCTCCACGCCAAAGTATTACCCAAAGAATGTTTCTCATCTGTGGTGACCAAGCATGAGCTGGGATCCCCTCACAGCTCCAGGGACATCTTTGTAGCCTTGGAAGTCTTTCTACTCTCACTCCAAATATCACCTTGTTGCACAATTGAAAAAAAGAAAGCAAATTTAAATGCCACAAAAGATTCTACACAGAATTTTATGAAAATTGTGATCCCAAATTATAAGATTGGAACAAACCAAAAAATATTGCTGTCTCCCTATTTCTACCATGGGTAGCTGCAGCTAAAGCCCTTGGTGAAATAAATCACCTAGGGTGCTGGCTCAGTAAGCAAGCAAATCTGCTGCCCTGAGCGATCTTTTAAAGGAAGAGGAAACCACAAGACATTCATCACTTCAAAATCAAGCAGAAATTGACTTCCTACTGCTTGCCCACAGACACGGCTGCCAAGACTTCAAAGGGATGTGTTGCTTCAATCTCTCATCATGCTCGGAATCCATCCACGCAGATGGAAGAACAGACAGAAGGAACTTGTAAAGGACTTAAAAGTAGGAAACAACCCAGACTGGGTCAATGACCTTT
>NW_024369147.1:0-907 GCF_014805655.1 Passer montanus
ATGGGGGGAAATGGGGAAAAATGGGAAAACCCCAGGAAAAATGGGAGAAACCCAACGAAAATTGGGAAAACCGAAGGAAAAATGGGAAAACTCAAGGAGAAATGGGAAAAACTGTGAAAAACTGGGAAAAAATGGGAAAACCCAGGGAAAAATGGGAAAGCCCAAGGAAAAATGGGAAAGCCCAACGAAAATTGGGAAAACCCAATGAAAAATGGAAAAAACTGGGGAAAAAAGGCGGAAAATCCAAGGAAAAATGGGAAAACCCACAGGAAAATGGGAAAACCCAAGGGAAAATGGGAAAAAGCAGTAAAAAATGGGGAAAAATGGGAAAACCCAAGAGAAGAATGGGAAAACCCAAGGAATAACAGGAAAAACCCAACAGAAAATGGGAAAACCAAAGGAAAAATTGGAAAAACCCAAGGAAAAATGGGAAAACCCAAGGAAAAATTGGGAAAACCCAAGGAAAAATGGGAAAACCCAAGGAAAAATGGGAAAAACCAACGAAAAATGGGAAAACCAAAGGAAAAATGGGAAAACTCAAGGAATAATGGGAAAACCCAAGGAAAAATTGGAAAAACCCAAGGAAAAATGGGAAAACCAAGGAAAAATGGGAAAAACCAAGGCAAAATGGGAAAAACCAAGGAAAAAATGGGAAAACCCAAGAAAAGAATGGCAAAACCCAAGGATTAACGGGAAAACCCAAAGAAAAACGGGGAAAAATCCGGGCAAACCAGAACCTCCTCCCTCCCACAACCACCCCGCCGCTCCGGAAGGTTCCGGCGCTCACCCCCGCGCCGGCGCCGCCGGGAGGGCCCCGGGAGTGCGTGAGCAGCGCGCGGCACTCCCGGAACAGCTCCCGGGAATCCTCGGCACCGCCATTCCCGGGATCCCCGGGCGTCTCCTCGTC
>NW_024369148.1:0-959 GCF_014805655.1 Passer montanus
CCCCACTGACCCCAGGAGCTGATCCAGAATGGGATCCTGCACCATTTCCGCGCCATCGTGTGGAGCAGATTTGGGGACAGTGGCTTTGGGGTCACATTTAGGGTCACATTTAGGGTCCCATTTAGGACTTGGGATGACATTTGGGGTCTGTCTGTCCCCCCAGGAGCTGATCCGGAAGGGGATCCCACACCACTTCCGAGCCATCGTGTGGCAGCTGCTGTGCCCTGGGGCAGGGACAGTGGATTTAGGGTCACATTTATGATCACATTTAGGGTCACATTTAGGATTTGGGGTGACATTTGGGGTCTGTCTGTCCCCCCAGGAGCTGATCCGGAAGGGCATCCCGCACCACTTCCGAGCCATCGTGTGGCAGCTGCTGTGCCCTGGGGCAGGGACAGTGGATTTAGGGTCACTGGATTTAAGGACACATTTATGATCCCATTTAGGATTTGGTGTCCCATTTGGGGTGACATTTAGGATTTAGGATCACATTTGGGGTGTCTCTGTCCCCAGGAGCTGATCCGGAAGGGCATCCCGCACCACTTCCGCGCCATCGTGTGGCAGCTGCTGTGCCCTGGGGCAGGGACAGTGGATTTAGGGACACATTTAGGGTCACATTTAGGATTTGGGGTCCCATTTAGGATCACATTTGGGATTTCTGTCCCCCCAGGAGCTGATCCGGAAGGGGATCCCGCACCACTTCCGAGCCATCGTGTGGCAGCTGCTGTGCCCTGGGGCAGCAGATCTGGGACAATGGGATGACTTTGGGGTCACATTTAGGATTTGGGGTCCCATTTAGGATCACATTTGGGATTTCTGTGTCCCCCCAGGAGCTGATCCGGAAGGGCATCCCGCACCACTTCCGAGCCATCGTGTGGCAGCTGCTGTGCCTGGGGCAGCAGATCTGGGGACAGTGACCTTGGTGTCCCATTTGGGGTCACATTTAGGGTCACATTTAG
>NW_024369149.1:0-849 GCF_014805655.1 Passer montanus
GGGGACTCACCGTGTGCTCTTCATGTAATCCTCCTTGCTCTCCTTCTTGCCCCGCTGGCGCGGCTTCAGGTTTTGCAGGGTGAGGGAATGCATCTGGGTGCACCACTGGGACAGCATGGCCAGGAACTGGGGCACAGCGGGGACAGTCACCGGCAGGGACACCCCGGCACGTCCCACGCCACCCCCCTGCAGTGCACACACAGGGCAGGAACGCGGGGACACGCACACACGAGGCCACGGCAGAGCATGTGCCACCAATTCATGGGTGTGACCAGGAATTCATGGGCGTGACCACAAAATCATGGGCGTGACCCCAAAAGCACTTGGAAACCTGTGCCGGGCTGAGCTCCTCTCCTCCAGCATTCACCTCCAGCACGGAGCAGAGCCCACCTGTGTCCCCCATGACTGTGGTGGCACAGCCATCCCGGCCACCGGGGAGCTGCTCACGCAGCTGTGCCCTTCTGGCAGAAGAGCCGTGCCCCGGGGGTGCCAGCCCCTCCCGTACCTTGGAGGAGACCCTGGCGTTCTCCAGCAGCACCCGCGTCCACACGGCCGGGTGCCGGGCCACGAACTTCCAGTCCTTGCACACCTCGGCCGCCCGCAGCAGCGTCTTGGTGTCCAGGTAGGTGAAGATGCAGAAGAGAGCCGCCCTCATCTTGAGGATCTCGGGGCTGATGACCTCGCTGGAGTGGCCCGGGCTGCCCCGCTCCAGCCGGCACGCCTTGGCCCCGGCGCCCTCGGGCCTGCCCGCGGCGCACCCGGCGTCCGTGGCCACTGGGGCAGGGAGGGAGCGGCGGCTCAGCGGAGCTCCGTGCCCGTCCCGCAGCTCCGTGCCCCCCTCCCGCCCGG
>NW_024369150.1:0-940 GCF_014805655.1 Passer montanus
GCCAGGGCCGTGGTGCCACCAGAGGTGACAGCTGTGCTCTGGCTCTGCCACCTGCGCTGGCACCGATGGCTTTGCTGGGGCTGCTCGTCCTGCTGGCCCTGGCCGGGCCCGCGGGGGCCACCTGGGACACCTGCAGGTCAGTGGCCCCGGGGGGCTCGGGGACACTCGGGGGCTCCCCTGGCACAGCCCGGGCACAGAGGAGCCCCTCGGGGTCCCTGTCCCTGCTGTCCCCGAGCAGGGCACCGATGGCTTTGTGCTTCCAGAGGCACCTGCGGGCTGCGGCCCTTGGCCTTCGACCACAGCTCCGTGGTTCGCGACTACGACCCCTCCAACGGTGACTACAGCACCTTGGGCTCCTCCGATGGCACCGCCTTGGATAAGCATGGCCCCGGTGTCCCCTCAGGGACCTGGCCTGGCATCGTCAGCGTCCAGGCCACCTGGGCCAACGGCACGTGGCACATGTGCTCGGGGGCACTGATCCACCCCCAGTGGGTGCTCACGGTGGCACACTGCTTCGCCTGGGCCGGGTAAGGACCAGCAGGGACAGCAGTGTCCCCACAGCAGGGACAGGGGTGTCCCCTCAGCAGAGTTAGGGGTGTCCACACAGGAAAATCAGGGATATACCCAACACAGGGACAAGGGTGTCCCCACAGAAGGGGCAGGGGTGTCCCCAAAGGAGGGACAGGAGTGTCCCCACAGCAGGGACAGGAGTGTCCCCACAGGAAAATCAGGGATATACCCACACAGGGACAGGGCTGTCCCTAAAAGAGGGGCAGGGATGTGCCCACAGCAGGATCAGGGTTGTCCCCACAGCAGGGACAGGGTTGTCCCCACAGCAGGAACAGGGTTGTCCCCTCAGCAGGATCAGGGTTGTCCCCTCAGCAGGCACAGGGATGTCCCCACAGCAGGGACAGGGATGTCCCCACAGCAGGATCAGAGA
>NW_024369151.1:0-109690 GCF_014805655.1 Passer montanus
CCGTGGGCGCCCTGGGGTCGGGGGGTTGCTGCGCAGATGGCAGGGCACTAGAACCCAGCTGAGTGCTGGATTCCAGGGTGGAGGGGGTGTTATCTCCTCCATTAGCATTTGAAATAGGCGCTTCTGTTGACTCAGATAAGCACTTCCCCTTTCGTTCGACAGAAGTTAGCCCTGAAGTTACTATCTTTTTGTTAGTTTTTTCTACAGCTTTAGTGATAGCGTGAAATATAGGTAAAAACTTGCCATCTTGTTTCCTGGCCCCGTAACAACAATGGAATTTTCACTTTGCAAACACAGAGAAACTCCCCCTATGCCTGAGAGAGATCCCAAAGGCACAATCAAGCTCCAGTCACGTGGCCAGAAAATGTATGATATTACCGCAACATCTGCTCCTGTATCAAGCATTCCTCTGACTGCTATTGTTCTATCTCCACAAGTCAATTGGCATGTCAGTGTGGGTCGACCTCGACCTATGTGTTTTATCCATGTGGTATGTATTTCAACATGCTCCTTCAGTGGATGTCCTTCTTCATCGAAAATTGACGTGACCTGCTCCATGGCATGTGGTGGCAAGGTGAAAGCTCTTGCGACTTGAGTATTTTCTGCTACAATCAATGGTGGGTGAAGAGCTTTTGCCAAAACTGTCAATTCTGTGTTCTTATCAGCCAAAACAGTGGTCGGATAAACAATGAGACCAAGGATGCTACTCTTATCTTGTCCAACTATCAAAAAATCCTGTCTTTTATATGAATTTCCATGGACACCTGTTGGTATCTCTGCATGACTTTCATCCAAGAAACACACTACTTTGGAAGCTGCCAGTGTGCACTGCGCTTTTGGTGGAAGGAGGTCTGGGTCGCTGGAGAGTCTGCTGAGGACTTTGCTGAGGGTGTCTGCTTGATGTTCTCAGATGATTGTCTTGCTTGCTCTTGTGTCATCACCATCACTTGTGTTGTTGCATGCTGGCTATTTGTCTGCACGCTCTTTTTCTCGTTTCTTGGATGCGGTAAAGGATTTCTTTCCACATCCATCTGAGAATAACATTCTTTCACAGAGTGCCTTCCTCTTCCACACCGTGCACAAAGCGGTTTTTGCGGTTTTGGTGTCTGCACTTGTGCGTGTGCTTGTGGACAATTCTTGATGTGCTCAAACGCTCCACACTTGTAGCATTGTCTTCTTCATGAATTGTTCTTTTTTGGGATGGCTGCAATGACTTCTTCTAACTTTTTCTCTAACATCTTTTTTTCAGCTGTTTTCCTGAGTGTTCTCTCAGCTGTTCTTTCTAGTCTCTTCTCAATTCATGCAGCAAGGTAAGGTGTTCTTACCTTGCTGCATGCTTCTACTATCTCTGCTAAGGATGGCTGTTTTGGCATTGTGGTGATGACTCGTTGACAATATGGGTCGGCATTGCCAAAAGCCAGACTTTCTAAAAGAGGTTGCTTCGCACCTTTGATTGTCACCTGCTGATCCACAGCTTGCGAGAGTCGATCTATAAATGATGAATATGGTTTTGTGGGACTTTGCTTGATGGTCAAGAATGGAACTCCTGCTGGAGTAATCTGCAAGATCACTCTTCGTGCCACGTCCTTGATGTCATTCAACACTCGCTTCGGAAGACGTACTACTTGCTCTGCTGCATTGTCGTCTGGAGGATGTCTTGCCAACTGTGCTTCAGTGAGGTTCGCGTTTGGCCTGCCTTGATAACTGTTCCTCAACTCTGTGAGATACCTTCGCCATCTTCTTTCTCAGATGAGATTCTGTGTGTCTGTGAGAATCATTGACACAAGGTTTCAAATATCAAATGGTGTAAGGTCATATATGTTGAATGTCTCCCTCAGGGGTTGTTTGAAGTACGGTGAGGCCAGCCCATTGCGTTGAACGGCCTTTGCTAAGTCTTTGATCACATCGTGACCCATCCTTTCTCACCTTGGATTTTGGCTTTGTGCATCATATGCTACTGGCATTGTCAGATCTCCTGATCTTTGTAGCAAATCTTCTTCAGACAATTCTGTTTTGATTTGTTTCTAGTCCATCGTCTTCACTGGTTGTTCTTCTTCCTCTTCTGGAAATTCTTTAGTAGTTGCATGAACAGTGGAGTCTTTGAAGTGATCGGTGATTCTTTTGCACACATTCTTTGACTTGAGGTCTTTGGCCTCGCTCCCAAGCTTGAATAAGGAATTTGAAATTCTTGTGACTGCATCTTTCTTACTGTATCAAATGACGGCAGAAATCCCTCCATTGCTTCTGCTGCCAAAAAAATTCATGCTGGAATTCCCTCTGATGCTGTGATTCGTGTTATGTCTTTTTCTTGTTTTTGAGCTTCATGTGACGTGTCTTTGAGTTCCATTTGCTGTGTCGCTGTTTTCTTTAATGTAGTCTTCCTTTTATATGTTGTTGGAAAAAACTGCTGCATTGTTGCAGTCTCGCCACAAGATGGCGCTGTGGCTCTGACTTGCATTTCAGTCATCCCCCCCACTAGGTGGCACTGTCATCTGCCTGGACAGCTGCCCGAGGAGCTGAAAGCTGCAGGTCCAGCCTGGGCTGGAGGCAGCTCAGATTTGCCCAAGGCCGCTCTGTGTGGCAGGGCTTGGATGGGGGAAATGGTGGGGAGGGGGTAGGGACAGAGTCTGATTGATTGTCAGCCATGAAGGGTCTTGATTTTCATGTATATTCAAACTTCATGAGGAGGTACATGGATTTAATGTCATTTGGAGGTTGCACATATCAATGAATTAATAGGAAAAACAACCTAAACAGGACCTAAAAAATTATTTCTCACTGTCCTTTTAAATAGAATATATTCACTTTGAATACACTCCTGAAATCTGTCAAATTAACCACAAAAGATTTGGAAACTGAAATCAAATTATTCCCAGAGGCTTGGCTTGTTAAGGTGTTCTGAATGTTAATGAGCCCTGGGACACTGAATTCCTGCACTGAAGAGCTGAAGGCTGAACAAGCCTCTGGAGCAGTGAAATCCAGCAGCAGCCTCCAAGTTGCTGAGGATGTCAGCAGCCCCCACTGAGGCCATCCCTGCCCAGAGACCGTGGGGGAATGGGCAGACAAGGAGAGCGTCCCTGGGGCTGGGCCAGCAGAACTCAGAGGCACCAGGAGTGGCTCCAGCTGGGAAATGGAGTGTGGAATGTGTTTGGGAAAGCCCTGCCTGGGCTGTGCCAAGCAGGACAGACAAGGCCTGACTCCCATCCCCCAAACAACTCTCTCAAGGAGACATTCAAAAGGAATTACAATTGTTTGTGTAGTCTCAGTTGGACTCCCTAGAGAAATACCAACAAATTGAGATTCTCAGGAGCTCAAAACAACAAAACAGCCTTTACTGGCAACTTTAGAAAAGCACAGCAACTTTGGCAATAGGTTAATTATGACATTGTAGTGGTTTTGGTTTTTTAATTTACAATTTTTTTTTTAATTTTGAGATTTCTTAATTAATGTATTGATGAGTGTGGTGGGTTTTAGTATCAATTAATTATTTATGTATTTATTTTGTTGTGAGATACGATTATGAGAATGGTAAAGCAGATTTAATATTTTAAAAGTGGATAAAGAAAATTTTATTAACAGTAACTAAAAGAAAAGAGGTAGTAAGAATTAAACTCTTTAGAACAGATTATTTTCTTTACACCTTTTTTATTGACAATGTAAAGAAACAAAACTTAGCATTTCTAGTTAGCTAACACTTTCTAGAATAGTCTTTTTTAGTTTACTTACAGAGAGAAGTTTGTCTTGGTAAGGGTTAGGGTTAGGGTTAGGGTTAGGGTTAGTTGAGATGGGGGCCAGGGCCTGGGCCCTCTATTGCTTTGTTGACTGGAAAAGAAAGAGGAGGTTTCTGTGTTTTTTTATGGAGTTCTTTTTTTTTTTTCAAGAGGAAAAAATAGGTTTTTTGTGGTTCTCCCTTTTGTCATGCATAAGAGTTATCTGGGGAACTTTGTTATTGTGAAGTTGATTTTATTGCTACAAGATTTTTTACAGCTTGTTGATGAGCCATGTTGACCAACAGGGTACTGTTTTAAAAGGGCGCAGTTTGTTTTCAGGCTGCTCTCACTCCTTCACTCCTACACAATCCTGCTCCTGGACTGTGTTGTCTGCGGATGGACAGACAGCCGGACAGAGCTCCTTTTTTCCCTTTTTTTTTGCTTTTAGTTAGTTTTAGCTAGCTGAGGCAAAGAAGTTCCCTGGACTGTGATTTTTCCTTTTTCTTGGACCTGTTCAAGCCTGCTCTGCACTGAACACCCAGAAGAGCACCGGCAGCTCCACCTGTGGCCCCACTGGCCGGGCCTGGGCCGCGGCGTTTCCAGCACCAGAGAGACTGATCAGAGACTGAGTGAGCCGAGCTGCAACCTGGGGAGGGGACTGTTCTGAGTTTGCCTTTTTTTTTTTGGAGCAGTGAGAAGTTTTATTGTTTAATATTGTTTGGGTTCTATTGTTTAATAAACAGGTTTCTTTCCACTTTTTCTCCAAGGAGATATTTTCTCCTGAACCGATTGGAGGTGGGAGGGGCAATTGAATCTGCTTTTGTAGAGAAGCCCCTTTGCGGGTTATCTCCCAAACTTGCCCTAAACCAGGACAGGTTGAAAGGGTTAACACATGACCTGCTGGTAACTTGTGGCAGAAGTTGTGTTTGAGTTGTGTTAGGATTGGTTTTATGGTTGGGGTTTGGGGTTTTTTGTGTTTAATTTTAGTTGTAGGATTATTTTGTATGGGTTGTAGGTTCTAGGCATTTTTTATCAATTAATTATTTATGTATTTATTTTGTTGTGAGATACGATTATGAGAATGGTAAAGCAGATTTAATATTTTAAAAGTGGATAAAGAAAATTTTATTAACAGTAACTAAAAGAAAAGAGGTAGTAAGAATTAAACTCTTTAGAACAGATTATTTTCTTTACACCTTTTTTATTGACAATGTAAAGAAACAAAACTTAGCATTTCTAGTTAGCTAACACTTTCTAGAATAGTCTTTTTTAGTTTACTTACAGAGAGAAGTTTGTCTTGGTAAGGGTTAGGGTTAGGGTTAGGGTTAGGGTTAGTGTTAGGGGGCAGGCTGGGGAGGGGGGAAGGGGCTCAGCCTGGGGCAGGGCTCCTTGGTTTGGTTTGGTTGAGATGGGGGCCAGGGCCTGGGCCCTCTATTGCTTTGTTGACTGGAAAAGAAAGAGGAGGTTTCTGTGTTTTTTTATGGAGTTCTTTTTTTTTTTTCAAGAGGAAAAAATAGGTTTTTTGTGGTTCTCCCTTTTGTCATGCATAAGAGTTATCTGGGGAACTTTGTTATTGTGAAGTTGATTTTATTGCTACAAGATTTTTTACAGCGTCTTTAACATATGTGTTTCACAGAGGTGTGTTCAGTATCTCAGTTTAACAGAGTGTCAGTTACACAAAAAATTTTGTATTCCTTTTAAAAATTCTTCTCATGCCAAACAAACTACAACAGACATTCAATCAACAAAAAACACTTCTCAAAGCATTGACATGGCCCATTCAATTTCACAAACTCTAAGTCTGTTCAATTTAATGTTAATCAAAATTTGCAGGAGCACAGAAACAGAAGAAGAAGACACAGAAAGAGAGAAAGACAAGAAAGATACAGAGAAGCACACACACAACTACCAACTCCTGGATTACAGCAGAGTTCAGACAGAAATTCCAGGAGGAGGTAGGGCCAAGATGTGTGCTTGTCTTGTGGTCAGCCTTCAATATCCCTTGGTCTTCCTGGGCCCTTCCCCCTGGTGGGACTTGGGCTCATTTGGTCAGCTACAAGATTTTTTACAGCTTGTTGATGAGCCATGTTGACCAACAGGGTACTGTTTTAAAGATGAGTTTTTCAAAGGTAAAGATTTTTATTATTTACTGTTAAAATTGGTTTTACTTCTGGGAATAGAGATCTTCTTTTCAGGATAGTGGATTACTTTTTTTTCAGTTTAAACATTTTATGAAATTCCAGTTATTTTAAAATTTGTTTATTTTTGTATGCAGGATTTTGTTTGATATTAATTTGAGTATTTTAAAAACAGTTTAATGTGTTGGGAAAAGAGGGGATTTTATATTTTATAAGAGGACTTTAGTTTTACGATTAAGGTATTTTTTCTTCTTTTTTTTTTATTTGGGATTATATTTCTTTTTTACTGACTTTCATGGTTTTACGTTGTTTTTTTATATGCTTGCATTTTTTTTCTTTTACTCAAGGGAGGAGAAAAGGGTTGTGTCCTGGGTTGACTATATGATGCTTTTATCCCCAATCGTCTTGTTCTGTTTATACTGAATAATAAGTTTTACACCTTTAAGACTCTCTTCCAGATAGTGAAGAGGGGAGGGAAGAAGCGCGCAGTTTGTTTTCAGACTGCTCTCACTCCTCCACATTCCTGCTCCTGGACTGTGTTGTCTGCGGATGGACAGACAGCCGGACCGAGCTCCTTTTTTTCCCTTTTTTTTTTTTTTTGCCTGTGCTGTGCCAGGGACTGGCAGCCACTGCTGGGCTGGGATAGAGGCTCTGGGGGGATTGGGGTTCCAGGGCAGGGCAGGGCTGGACCTGCCCCTTCCTCCCATACACACTCGAAAAATGTTTTGAGCCAACACTCTCCTCCAGTCTGCCATAATACGCAATGCTGGAGGTGAAATCCCAGTTCTGGCCTTGAGTGCATGGACAAGAAGGACAGTTCTTTCCCATATGAAGGAAAGCATGGAACACCAGTGTTTCAGTAGCAGATGAGAAGTGATCCTCAACATGCCAAGGTCAGCTGGACCAGTCAGGCAGCCCACAAGAGGCCAAACCAGCCAGACACACTCTGTGTTGCCTTGGTTTTATGGGGTGCTGAATTGTCACAATGGACCCTTGGTTCAGTGGGGTCCCATAGAGTCACAATGGCCCCTTGGCTCCAGAAGCCCTGAAGTATCACAATGGTCCCAACAATTCCTTGCAGTGTCACAATGGTCTCCATGGTTCCTCAGGCCCCAAATGTCGCGTGACTCCTCTGTTCCGTGAGCCCTGCAATGTCACAATGGACCTTTGGACCCTGGGTGTCACAATGACCATGAGCCCTGCTGTGTCACAATGGTCTCCTCTGGCTCCACAGTGTCACAAGGGACCATTGATGACAGGAGGCCCCTCTGTGTCACCCTGGAGCTTTGGTTCCATGCAGCCCTGCAGTGTCACAATGGTCTCCTTTGGTTGCCCAGTGTCACAATGGACCACTGATGACACAAGGCCCCACAATGTCACAATGGAACTTTGGTTCCATGCAGCCCTGCAGTAAGCTAAGTTAAACGCTGCTAAGAGTTGTTCTTTTGCTAAGTTGTTTAGTTTAATATAAGTTATAAGCGAAGTTAAACATTGTTAAGTGTTATTTCTCTTTTAAATTGCAAAGTCATAGGTTATAAGTTAGGTGAAATACTGTTAAGTGCTCTTCTTAACTTGTGAAGTTGAAGGTATCAGTTAAGGTCAAGGTATAAGTTAAGTCCTGTTAAGTTTGAACTCTATTAAGTTTTTGGGCCGTATTCCTTTTATCCTTGCCCTCACTGTCCTTTTGTCACACACAGCCACAGGGACAGTTCTCAGTTCATATCTGGTTTGATTGTCTAGATTTCTTTTGGTTTTGTTGTTGCTTTGTTTCCCTGGTGTGCCTGAAGTGTCCAGTCAAGAGTGACTCTTGCCAAGGAACTGCCATGCTGTCAGCTAACATTAAATCTGGTTTTTGCTAATCCCTTGCTGGAGATTTTTTCAGTGCTCTCAAGCACTTGTTCAGAACTGTGCAAGGGAGCCCTGGCCCAGGCTCTGGCCCTGGGGGACATCGGGATTGTTATGAGTAAAAAGTTATCAGGTTTTTTTAAGGTTGCAGAGTTAAAGTAAGTTGAACCAGTTGCTGTTAAGTTACCTGCATGTTGCAGCCACCTATTGTTAAGAGTTCTTCTTCGATTACCTGGCAATGGTTAGTGATTAGCCATTGTCCCCCCTGCTGCTTGCCTGGGAGTTACACCAGACCCCTGCAAGTAGCAGGCGAAGGGTGTGACATCAGAGCTGGTATGCAGATGAGAATGCATTTCACCCAGATTTTGCAATTTTCCAGGAAAAAAAACCCTAAAAACAATGAGCCAACATGGAATTAAACAACCTAAGTGATGTCTAAAGGTGAGGAACTTAGTCCAATATCTGCTAAGATCCTTTTTACTTCTCAACCTAACCTGAAAAGATGTTAACTAGAGAGAGGACCCGGAATGTTAGACCGAACAAGCGGAATCTCCTAATCTCCCGTGAGGAATGGAATCCCCAGCTCTGCCTGCAGACCATTGGACAAAGATGCATTACCCTCCTCCTCTGGGCCACTCCTGGAAGCACCGGCAGCATGGGCGCAACCTGTCGATTTCTCCCCACCTGAGCTGATTCTTTTTAATAAAGGCATTAAAAAGGAGAAAGATCTCCTGCCCTGTTTATGTCACCTTGGGGGTTCTCCGGGATAGTCACGCTTGAGGAGGACAGCAGGACTGGGACGGCCGCCCACCCTGGACCTGCAGGACAGCTGGCTATCGGGACCAGAGAAGATTGGCTTGGGACAGTGACACGGAGCAGCGCCGGATAGGTGAGAATATCCGGCGGCGGGAGAGGGAGGCGAGCGAGTGTGTGTGAGTGAGACGAGGGTCGGCAGCTCGGCCCCTCGAAGCGAGTGAGGACCCCTCAGTACCGCGGTTCCGCACCCCCGCGAGGGGGCCGGCCGGGAACAGGGGGAAGCGAGTGGAACTGGTGATTGAGGCGCCTCCAAAGGGGTAAAGAGGACCCCCCTCCGGGCGTGCGGAGGAAATACTGTGTGAGTGGCATGCATCCCAAAAGCCCTGATACAGGTCCTAACAAAGGAAGTTAGGCGATTTAAAAAATCAGGCAGTTTTGGTTTTAAGTCCTGACAATGGAGGTCAGGCACGAGGTCTGGCAGAGGAAGCCTATCTCGAGTTTTTCCAAGCCCTGATATGTAAGTCCTGATGGGAAAGGTCAGGCAAACTAAAAATCAAGCCATACTTTTGTTTTAAGGCCTGACGAGAAAGGTTAGGCAAACTCACAAGTCCCGAGAAGGATTTGGGCAAGTCCAAAACTCCTGCAGGCAAACAAAATCCTGACGAAGGAGGTCAGGCATACAACCTCAGAGGCGAGGGTCTTGAGGATTTTTTTTTGTTTTGTTTGTTTGTTGAGTCTTGGCGAGGAAGGCCGAAGTCTCAACAAGGTCCTGATGAAAGGGGTCAGGCAAATTGGAGTTTCAGCGGAGGAGGCCGGGGCTTCTTAAATAAGATATATTTCCTTTAGGGTAGAGACATCTTTGTGGGTTTTTTTGAGGCTGAAAAAATGGGAGGCTGTAATAGTAAGAAAAGTGGCCTGAGACTGAAGAATATACCTCCCCATAGTCCCCTAGGTGAACTATTAGAGACATGGGACTCTATAGAAGCCACAGAAGGATTAGATAAAGTTAAGATTATTCACTACTGTTTAGAAGTGTGGCCAGAATTAGATGTGCAAGGAGGATGGCCATGGTGTGGGACAAAAGACAAGTGGATATGTCAACAACTGAGTCAGTATCTGACAGCTCGAGAAAATACTGATCCCGAGCAATTGTTATATGTAACTTGTTGGTTGAATGCTATCAAGGATGAAGGAGTGCAAAATTTGTAAAGTGCAGAGAAATGAAAGAGAGGATAATAAAGATATTAGTAAAAGGTGGGACCCCCTGGACTACTTGCCTCCTGATGCCCCTCCACCTTATAATCCTCTCCTTCAAGCACCTCAAATAGCACATCCAGTTTTTCTCCCGGCTGCCATGGGGGCCATTCCCTCACCACCCCCTTCGACTCCTTTAGCTGCTTCTGCACCACCACTAATACCTACTCCACTTGCTGAATGCTCCACCCCTTCTCCAGCTCCATTTAACATTCACTCAAGCTCTTCTCCCCCTCCTACTGCTGTCCCTCCACCTCCTCCTAATTGGGACACAAATGCCTCCTCACCTAGTAACTGCTTATCACCAAATACAGCTGTAGACCTACAGAAGGTCCAGGTTAATGCTAATACCCCTCAAATGAGTAAGTTTGTGTCTGAAGATGGGCCATACTGTGGTACCCGATCCAAGACCTCCAAGGTAGAGAGACTTTTTCCACTTAGAGAAGTTCCTATGGGAGGAGTAGTAGGAGGTGTTGGTTTTGTGAATGCTCCTCTAACTGCTTCTGAGGTGAGAGGATTCAAGAAGGAGTTAGGGAATCTAGTTGAAGACCCTGTGGGCATTGCCAACCAAGTGGATCAATTCTTAGATCCAAATATCTACACTTGGGGAGAGATGAATTCCATTCTAAATATATTATTTTCCCCAGAAGAGTTCTAAATTATTAGAGCTGCTAGCATAAGAATTTGGGAAAAAGATAACCATCCAGGATCCCAAGTGCCATCAGGTGAAGACAAATTGCCACTAGTGGATCCCAATTGGAAACCCAATCAGGAGGAAGGGAGGAAAGCCATGATAGAGTACAAGTCTTTGATAATTCGGGGGATCAGAGAATCAGTTCCCAAAGGAACTAATACAAAATTGGCATTCGAGAGTGCACAAGAGAAGGATGAAACTCCTGCTACTTGGCTTCATCGCCTAAAGTGGAACTTTCAATTGTACTCCAGAATAGACCCAAACACCAAAGACAGTGAAGTGCTACTAAAAGTCCAATTTGTTACTAAATCTTGGCCTGATACATGAAGAAAACTGGAAAAGATTGAAGATTGGCAAGAGAAAGACATTAATGGGTTATTGAGGGAAGAATTGAGGGTGTATTTAAGGAGAGAAGAAAAAGCAAAAGCCAAGGCTAGGATCATGGTCGCTATAGATAGAGAAAGTGTGGGGGCAAGCAACTCTTTCCCACAGTTTGAGGTAACAAAAGAGTGGGGGGGTCCACCCCCAGGAGCAAACAAGGATAGGCCAGTACTGTCAGGGACAGGAGGCATGGAGAGGCCTCAAGTTCCTTTGAGCGAAAGGCGCTGCTATTACTGTGGAGCAACTGGACCCCCCCCCAAGACTGTTTAGCCTAAAGTTGTGAAACCTTTGCTAGCTGATCAAGATAGCAAAGGAAGCAGCTTTAGAACCAGGGGATCCGGTAAAAGTTTTTAAAGCAGAAACCACACCTGAGGAGGGGGAAAGAAGAGAAGAACCCATATTTAGTGAAAAAGAATTAAAGGCTATAAAAGATTTAAAGTTACACCAAGGGTAACAAGGGGAGTGGTTAACATCAGACGGATGGGTGTTTTTAAACAAAACACTTGCTCGGACAGTGCTAACAGAACTACATAAATTAACCCACTGGGGAGTCCAAAGACTATGTGATTATTTCCTAAGAAATAACCTGTGCATAAGTGTATGTAACATAGCAAAAGCAATTACAAAAGAGTGTTTAATTTGCCAAAAAGTTAACCAGAAGGGAATGGTGAATACCATAGACTCAGACCGAGGTCCACATTTTGTGACCCAAACATTGCAAAATATAATTGAAGCTTTAAGAATAAAATGGAGATTTTTCCCAGAGTTCTGGGAAAGTGGAACAGATGAACAAAACTCTCAAAAATGTATTGACTAAATTGATCGAAGAAACAAAAATGAATTGGCTAAAGTGTTTGCCCCTAGCACTCTTGTGCATCAGAACAAAGTCCCAGTCTGATACAGGGATTTCACCCTATGAAATGATGTTTGGCTTGCCACTCTTGTTAGCACCCTATAGCACAGGAGACTATTTGGAAGGAGAAGAAGCTACAAGAAAGTATTTAGAAGTCATTGGAAGAACCCTGGAAGGACTTAGAAAAAGAGGATACCTCCCCCAAGCCTCCCCTCTTGACACAAAAGCACATGACATTAACCCAGGAGATTGGGTTTTGATAAAATCCTGGAATAGTGGACCATTAATGCCTAAATTTGAAGGCCCCTTTCAGGTACTAGTCATCGCTAATTCTGCTGTGTGAACCAGAGAAAAGTGTTGGACCCACATCACGAGAATTAAAGGACAGTTCCACCCCCAAGCATGGACAAGATTCATCAGTATCTCCCTCTGGTATTGGACCAGATTCCACACTGCTTTCACCCCCTAACTCAGGACAACATTCAACCACATCAGGAGTTAATTCAGCTGAGTGTACTATTATAAAAGGACCAAAAGACTTAAAGTTGACACTCAAAAGGAAGAGCCAAAAAGACTGATGAAATGCATAAGAAAAGAGTTTAGAATCATAATATGTCTTAAAGTGTTTTAAGAAATTTGTAAAAGTTAAAAATTGTTAATAAGTAATTCTGGTTAAGTCTTCTCAACTTAGTACCAAAGACTCCAGGTTAATTTTCTTCAGAGTGCTCCCCTAAGAGATAGCAAATTAGTAAGGACTAAGAGAGGTTTAACCAGAGAAGCAAAAGACTCTAAAGAGCTTGGAAACTTCTTCTCAGTAAAATCCTAAGCAAGGCTGGGTGGGCAGGCTGTGCAAGATGACCCATACCGGACTCTTGGGAAGGGTAGTAGTGACGGCTCTGATTGCTGGTGGTGCTCTGGAGAGCCCAGGAGAGCCGTGCAGTGAGTACTACCAACCTCTCTATGAGGAAGAAGAAAGTTCCTTGTTGAGAGTCCACACCAATTTAAACTGTAATTGTGTTAACCTCTCCCAGCTGATCCTTTATTAAAAGAATGAGAAAATATATTGGATGGCCTGGAACACTGCCACCCTAAAGTTGTGAAACCTTTGCTAGCTGATCAAGATAGCAAAGGAAGCAGCTTTAGAACCAGGGGATCCGGTAAAAGTTTTTAAAGCAGAAACCACACCTGAGGAGGGGGAAAGAAGAGAAGAACCCATATTTAGTGAAAAAGAATTAAAGGCTATAAAAGATTTAAAGTTACACCAAGGGTAACAAGGGGAGTGGTTAACATCAGACGGATGGGTGTTTTTAAACAAAACACTTGCTCGGACAGTGCTAACAGAACTACATAAATTAACCCACTGGGGAGTCCAAAGACTATGTGATTATTTCCTAAGAAATAACCTGTGCATAAGTGTATGTAACATAGCAAAAGCAATTACAAAAGAGTGTTTAATTTGCCAAAAAGTTAACCAGAAGGGAATGGTGAATACCATAGACTCAGACCGAGGTCCACATTTTGTGACCCAAACATTGCAAAATATAATTGAAGCTTTAAGAATAAAATGGAGATTTTTCCCAGAGTTCTGGGAAAGTGGAACAGATGAACAAAACTCTCAAAAATGTATTGACTAAATTGATCGAAGAAACAAAAATGAATTGGCTAAAGTGTTTGCCCCTAGCACTCTTGTGCATCAGAACAAAGTCCCAGTCTGATACAGGGATTTCACCCTATGAAATGATGTTTGGCTTGCCACTCTTGTTAGCACCCTATAGCACAGGAGACTATTTGGAAGGAGAAGAAGCTACAAGAAAGTATTTAGAAGTCATTGGAAGAACCCTGGAAGGACTTAGAAAAAGAGGATACCTCCCCCAAGCCTCCCCTCTTGACACAAAAGCACATGACATTAACCCAGGAGATTGGGTTTTGATAAAATCCTGGAATAGTGGACCATTAATGCCTAAATTTGAAGGCCCCTTTCAGGTACTAGTCATCGCTAATTCTGCTGTGTGAACCAGAGAAAAGTGTTGGACCCACATCACGAGAATTAAAGGACAGTTCCACCCCCAAGCATGGACAAGATTCATCAGTATCTCCCTCTGGTATTGGACCAGATTCCACACTGCTTTCACCCCCTAACTCAGGACAACATTCAACCACATCAGGAGTTAATTCAGCTGAGTGTACTATTATAAAAGGACCAAAAGACTTAAAGTTGACACTCAAAAGGAAGAGCCAAAAAGACTGATGAAATGCATAAGAAAAGAGTTTAGAATCATAATATGTCTTAAAGTGTTTTAAGAAATTTGTAAAAGTTAAAAATTGTTAATAAGTAATTCTGGTTAAGTCTTCTCAACTTAGTACCAAAGACTCCAGGTTAATTTTCTTCAGAGTGCTCCCCTAAGAGATAGCAAATTAGTAAGGACTAAGAGAGGTTTAACCAGAGAAGCAAAAGACTCTAAAGAGCTTGGAAACTTCTTCTCAGTAAAATCCTAAGCAAGGCTGGGTGGGCAGGCTGTGCAAGATGACCCATACCGGACTCTTGGGAAGGGTAGTAGTGACGGCTCTGATTGCTGGTGGTGCTCTGGGGAGCCCAGGAGAGCTGTGCAATGAATACTACCAACCTCTCTATGAGAAAGAAGTAAGTTCCTTGTTGAGAGTCCACACCAATTTAAACTGTAATTGTGTTAACCTCTCCCAGCTGATCCTTTATTAAAAGAATGAGAAAATATATTGGATGGCCTGGAACACTGCCACCTTTAGGCAGCCACTCCTGGGAGAGCACCCTGTAGGAGAGGCCTGGGGGTGCTTTGAACATGATGCTACTGAAGCAAGCCTAGTCAATCTAGTCAAAGGAAAATAAACAGTAAAAGCAATAAGAGAACTAGAACATTTAGCAGTACCCAGAAATAAAAACCTAATAAGAGAAGAATGTATGTTAAAGAAAGGGAAGGGGTACAGTACGCCAGAAGGAAGAATGGCTTGTAAAAGTTATGTAGCAGTAAAAGACTCTGCTACCCGGTGGATCTCAAGAGATCCAAATAGAATTTGGTCTGTTAAGAAAAAAGAAAACAAGTGCATTTACAATAGAACATATAGACTTTATGAGTATGATAAAAAATAAAAAAACCTCTTTTGGAGAATGAAAGAAATTTCTAAATATTGGGAGCTCACAACAAAAACTAATATATTTTGGGAGACCCCTAAACACCTGTTTTGGATCTATGGTACCACAGCGTCCACTAAATTGCCAAGAGACTGGTCTGGCAGTTGCATCATTAGAATTATAAAACAAGATTTCTTTATATTACCCAAAGAATCTGGATCAAGTTTAGGAGTTCCTATATTAATAATTTAAGAAAAAGCAAACAGAAGAAGCGATATATATTAAACAAAATTATGAAGCTACAAACAGTATTAGAGATAATATCTAATCAGACCACATTAGCTCTTAATCATATTAATGACCAACTCACCCAAACCAAAACAATAATTTATCAAATCAAATTAATTGTAGCAGTCATAAGAAACATCTCAAACGAAATAAGAAAACTAGCATATGTGAGAAATCAAGAAAGGACTCCTGTACTTGATTCCAGTTGGTGGGATAACCTATGGACTTTCAAAAAAATTTGGAAAACTATAGCCTTCTTCACTATGTGTAGACTTGTTAGTTTGTTCTTATTTCCCTGCTTAATTAAAATAGTGACATCTGCTGTGCAGAATAACCTAAGGATCTCTAAAGAAATTAACCTGAAAAAACCAAAAAAAGTAATGAAGTTGAGTAAATATGGTCACCAAAGTGCTCAGGAAATTTATAATCAATACAAAAGATATAAGAAATTCTATGTTAATAATGAGCCAAAAATTTCAAGTAGATGCAAGCTTAAGCTTAAGCCTGATCAAAGAAAAAGAGGGGGGACTGAGTAAAAAGTTATCTATTTTTTTAAGGTTGCAGAGTTAAAACAAGTTGAACCAGAGCTGGTATGGAAATGAGAATGCATTTCACCCAGATTTTGCAATTTTCCAGGAAAAAAAACCCTAAAAACAACAAGCCAACATGGAATTAAGAGACCTAAGTGATGTCTAAAGATGAGGAACTTAGTCCAATATCTGCTAAGATCCTTTTTACTTCTCACCCTAACCTGAAAAGATGTTAACTAGAGAGAGGACCTGGAATGTTAGCAGAAATTTCCTAATATCCCATGAGGATGGAAGCCCCAGCTCTGCCTGCAGACCAGGGGAAAAAGCTGCATCACCCTCCTCCTCCGTGCTACTCCTGGGAGCAGCGTTGGCGTGGGCACAACCCGTCAATTTGTCCCCACCTGAGCTGATTCCTCTTAATAAAGGCATGTCCTAGGGTGAGGTTGTGATGCTTGTATCCCCAATCATGTGTTCTGTTAGTGCTGGATATTATGTTCTGTGCCTTCAAGACTGGCTCTGAAGAGCAAGGTTTGTTTTGGTTTGTTATCAGCCTGCTGGCAGGACAGAGAGATGGGGCAGTACACAGCGCAGCTTTTGCTTTTTGCTGCTTGCTTTGCTCTTGCTTCGCTCCTGCTTTGCTCCCGCTCTGCTTTCACTTTTTTTTGCTTCTGTTAGTTAGTTTAGCTAAGCGGTCCAGATTTTCTTCCCTGGACTGTTTTTTTCCCTTCCCTTTTTGGAATCATTCAAACCTGCTCTGGACTGGGATCTGGGAAACACCAGGAGTTTACATCTGGTGGCTGCAGCAGCTACCCCCAGCACCGCAGGGAGCAACAACAGAGCGACCAGTCCCAGGAAAGACTTTCTGAATTTGTCCTCTTTTTCAGATCAGTGAAAGTGTTGTCATCTGGTATTGTTCATTTTGTGTGCTGGGGCATTAAAAAGGAGAAAGATCCTGCCCTATTTATTTCAGTCTCCACCATGTGAAATCCAGCTTTTTACAGCTCCTTCACATCACTGGCATTTATACCACATTGCTGGGAAGGAGGGGGAAAAAAAGGACATGTGTTGGTGTTTTGGGATTGTTTTGCGTTTTGGGTTTGCTTTTTTTACAGAACACAATTAAGAATGTAGCAGCAGAGTTTTCAAATACACATTGTTTGAAAGGAAAAAGGTTGTATATTAGAAGGCAATGCTTTCCCTTGAGCATGGAGGGACCCTGGCACACGGTGCCCAGAGAAGCTGTGGCTGCACCATCCCTTGGCAGAATCCATGGCCAGGTTGGAGGGGGCTTGGAGCAACCCGGTCTAGTGAAATGTGTCTCTGCCCATGGCAGCTGGGTGGAAGAGGACGAGCTTGTAAGGTTCCTTCCAAGCCAAACCATTCAGGGATGCCGTGGTTCCAACTAGTGGAGCCAGCAGCACCTCTACCCACGCAGCGGTCTGGAATTGCCAATGGTCTCCACACAGAGTCCCCTTACTTTGCCCAATTCCAGCCCTTCGTTTAATGCCCCTCATGGTCCTTCCTTCCGCGCTCCTCGGGCTCCTGCAGCCGCTCCGCAGGCGGGGTCGCGGGGCGGAGCTGCCCCGTTCGCCCGCACCCCGCACTAAGGAGGAGCCAGGGGAGCCTGGAGAAGGCCGTGGGACATCCCGCGGCCCCGGACCTGTCCTGCCCGTGCCCGCCCGGCCCCGCTCGTTGGCCGCGCCAAGGGTCCCGCCGGGAACGGGATGGGAACAGGCTCCGGGGGCTCGGCCCTCAGGCTGCCCGGGCCTGGGTTCCTCCCCTCCCCTCTTCTCTTTTCTCGCCTCGCTTCTCTTTTCCCCCTCCCCTCTCTCTTCCCCCTCCCCTCTTCTTCGCCTCTCGTCTTCCTCTCCCCAGTGCAGCACCAGCTGGGATTCCAGCTACCATAACAGGCTGTGAGAAGCAGTGAACAAACCTGGACCTTTACTGATAGGTCAGCGACACCCATGAAGCCCTAGTAGCGCCGGGGGATCCTCGCAGACGGGGCACAGCCGGGACGGAGCTGGCCCCACCGCTGGCTGCCGGCACCCGCCCCCGGCCTGGCTGACCCCACCATCTGTACTCCCACTTAGGCTCCTCTTTTCCTCTCTGCTGGGATGAACTCCCTAAGGAATGCCATTTCCAGCAGCCTGGTCTGCTGGAAAAAGGAGGAGAGGAAGAGGAAATGTGGTGCCAGAACTGTGTCCCATCAGGTTGTGTTTCTCTCTGGGGACGGAGATCTGAGTCTGGGCCGAGGTGAAATTGCTGAGTGCATGGGTGAGCAATCCAGGGAACGGGGAACTCAGAATCGCAGGTGCTGATTGAACCATTGCCTTGGCTCTGCTTAGTTTGTGTCTGTGAGAAGTGGGATTTGGACTGGAGAGGTGCTGTTGGGAACAAAGGATGGAGTAAGTCCACTCCGGGACTAGGCAGTGAAGGACTGAGTTGCAAGAAAGGAGAGTGTTTATAAATTGTATCAATATTTCCCTGAAACTGGGGCTGCAGCAGGGTTTGGTCTGGGCCTGTGAGGATGAACCATAAACTACTTAACCAAGCCCTGGAACCCTCAATGGATGTTTGAAACACTTCCACAGAAAGGCAAAGCAGTAATGGTCCCAGAGGAAAAATTATAGGTGATTGCTTACGATCCATGGGGAATTTCCTTTGGAATTATCCATCAGAGAGTTTATTGAAGCAGAGCACATCCTTTGGCTCTTTTTCTGGTCTGAAATCTCCTCTCTGACTTAAGAGTTTTGCGTGCTCCTGTGGGAAATTGGAGAAATGAGACTCCATGGTTTGCATGCATAAAGAAAATCTATTCATTCCAAAAGCTCAGTATATATACCTTTTCAGCTATAGCTAAAAATAGCAGCAATCACAACATTTATGTTTCTTGATAACTTTGCTTAATCATAGCTTTGCACAGACTTATACAGGCATGTATGGTCTTTCATGATTTCTCTCAAACAAAACATACCAACCACACCATTACCTTTTGCTTTCCCCTTCAGGGGTTCTGCTTTCTGTTGCCAAGGCTTGTGGCCTACCAGGGTGTCTTGGTTTGGGGCAAATTTGGCAGAAAACTTTTAAAGGGGTTTTTCTAGAAAACAGATGTAAGTGGCCCCTTTCTTAATTGGTTTTGTTAATTTTTTAATTTTTTTTAGAAAAGTGGGGAAAATTTGTTTATTTAACAGGCAAAACATTCACTAGCATAAAAAATGAACAACTTTATTAAACCATAAAACCTCTTGCCACTCTAAAAGAGATTACAAACTCAGAAAGTCTCTTTTATGGGCTGTAGCTTGGCTTATTCAGTCTCTTATCAGTCTTTTTGGTGCTGGAAATGCCGCAGCCCGGTGGGCCACACGTGTGAGCTGCTGGTCCTCTTCTGGTAGTTTAGTCCAGAGCAGGTTTAAACAGTTCTAAGAAAAGGAGAAGCCACAGTCCTGGGAACTTTTCTGCCTTAGCTAACTAGAGACTAACTAAAAGTAACAAAGGAGAGATCTGTCCCGCTCTCTGCCTGTCTGCAGACAATGCAGTCCAGGAGCAGAATGTGGATGAATGAGTGCAGTTTCTGAAAACAAACTGTGCACTTCTTCTCTCCCCCTCTCTTTGCTGTCAGAACCAGTCTTAAAAGTGCACTTATTTTTGGGCTAAACAGACAAATGGGGATACAAGCATCATAAAGTCACCCTAGGACACAGGGTTAACATGACTATGTTATGTCCGTTACAAGCTGAGCAGTACTTTCAGTCCTGCTTTCTAGCTGTATTCCCATATGCTCCCATTAAGGCAGCAGCGTGTTTTCAGTTTGAAATTTGGGGTGGTTTTGTTTCTTTAGGGTTTGGGTTTTTTTCCCAAGTGAATCAGGCCTCCCCTAAATACTCTGTGTTGTTCTACACAGCTGCTTTGGTTATGGGTCAGAGAGAAAGAAAGGAAATGACTTTTTGTTATCTTCAAATTTTTCCAGACAGAAGTGGGATGTCGTCTTGCCCCTCCCCAAAGCACTGTAGGCACATGGGAATAGCTCAGTTCTGGCCCAGTTCTCTGAGAAATAACACCATTTGGGAGGTTTAAGTGTTGATAACAACTCTCTTGTCTCCTGGTTGCAAAGGTTCGGTCCTACAGTCCCAGACTGATGAGGAAGAAAAGGAACTTGTGCTATTAATAGAAAAACTTCTGTCATTCCTTGTGTAGTCTTTTGGTCCTGTGGTCTATGTGACTGTCTGGTATCTTTCTAACAAGACTTGTTAGAGATTTAGATTTAGGAATTTAATTTGGGTCTGTTCACTACAAAATCTTGCCAAGCCTGAAGGACTGGGGTGATGCCTGCTCTCAGCAAAGGTACTTTATTAATCCTCTGTCAGATTTCCCCCACTGCTGGGCAGGGAAAGGCCAGGGTTTGGATCAGGAAGTCTGCATGCAGCGCCTATGTGACCCTTGGCTTCCTCTGTGTCTATGTGTCAGTGATCCAGGGCTGGGACAAGGAAGGACTCATGCTGGAGCTATTGCCCTTTGGAGCCATTTTAAAGGTCTGATCCTAGAACATTTTGGAGGCTGTTTCCAGAGATGCATTTGTAGTTATATCTCACTCCAAGTGCAGCAGTCCAGGGGAGGGTTCTGACCTCTCCAGACTTCTGCTCAGCCAGGCTGTGGCTGTTGGTGGCTCAGACTGGGACTGAGACAGGTTTTCCAGGGAATTTGAGATCAGTAAGGACTGGTGCTCTGGAAAGCAGGGACCTGCAGGGATTGTTTTTTGTGAAGCTGAGATGAAATTTCTAAAAGTAACACAAAATTTGAATTCCTGTAGTTTTTGTGGAAGACAGGAGAACTAGATCAGAACTGGCTTTTGTGGTAAGAGGGTCTGTGGAGCTGCATCCCTACATTTGGAGTGATCTATGTGATTAAAATGAAGTCACAGCCCCAGAGGCTGATGGTTTCTGCTCACTCCTATCCCCAGCTGTCCCCAGCATGTTGCCAATCCAGAGGGATTGCTCTGTTTTCAGACTGTACATGCCCTGGTCACTGCAGTCCCCAGTGCCTGAGACACAGAGAGAGCCCTGGCCAAGTGGCCAATGCCACTTAAATAGAAATGAGGTTTGCCAGACTTGATGTGGACAGGAACTATTCTGTGCTTGCTTAAGTTTTAAAATTTTGAGTAAATTTTGGATGCATATCTCTTAATTCTGCCTCCAGGGAGAGGGATTTTCCTCACCCCTATTTATTGATTGTCCTATAGAAATGCACATAACTTTATGAAGGAAAACAGGAAGTGAAGAGCAACACCCTGTGCTAAATGAGATTATTTTTTCCTTGTGGACGTTTATTTTGTGTTAAACCTGCCCTTCCCAGTGTGCTTTGGTGTTTTAGCTGTTTGGGAATCATTTCAGCCAACTCTTTGCAGTGAAAACAAGAAGGTGGGCATGAGTGACCAACATCCTGGGAAGGGCTGTGGGTGTGCCTGGATCAGGAGCAAATGGTCAGGGCCTATCTTCTCCTGTTTGGAGGCCAGATGTGGCAACACCACAACACTGCAGTGCAGGATCAGTGCCATGGGGAAGGGCTGCACAGCTGCCCTGAGCCCCAGCCTCTGTGTCAGCAGGAGTGGGTGGGTAGAACTGCAGCCTCCTTTGGTTCCTTGTGTGTGAACTGCCAGGTTTTGTTTGCAGGGCAAGGTGTCTATCCTTCCTCTTCTCCCCAGTATTTTCTTAATAAGGTGGTACCTGGCTGAGAAGATCCTCCCCTCCCCATGCCATCTGTATGAAGTCTCCCAGTCTAGACAGCTTTGGTCTGCCACATCACATTACACAGCCTCTCCTTCCTCTGTGAATGTTTGAGCAAGCAGAGGGAAGCAAAAGAAATTTTATAGCTTTCCATATTCCTCACCTGTCATCAACACTGGCAACTCTCACTGTAAGGATGTTTCTAGCAGAAGATATTTCTTTATGTTCCCTTCTGAAGGAGAAAGGCCAAAAACAAGATGGTGTTTGATGTGATGCTTGTCAGGTCCCCCAGGTTGGGGGCAGTTCATTAGTATTTGAATGGTTACTCTTAATGAAATTGAATAACCTTCCTGGCAGTCTTGGAAGAACAGATTCAATAGCAAGGTAAGAATTAAGAGCAGATGATGACCCAGTACTGGGAAAGATTTAAAAGCTGCTGAAGGAAATATTATTGCTTCAATAAAATGTGTAGCATGCCTGCCAGGCTGCAATACCTGGCAGATTTGCCAAGGCTGTATATGTGGGACAAGTTTGCCCAGGGAGATCAAATGCTGCATCCTAGCAGCAAATGATGCTAAAGCCAGTACAACAGGGGGGACTGCACACACTGTGACTGACTCTCTCAATTTGAAAGAGATCATATACAGAGGTCTTTTTCTTGCTAAAAGTAGCTAATTATAAAAGTGCACTGACTCTTGGCTTTGTAGCAGATATTATGAATAATTTTGTTCATCAGATTTTTAAAATTTGTGTTAACTCACTCCTACCCTCCTGAGAGTAAGGATTTTAAAAGCCTACTTGTTCAGGGAATTGACAACTGTAGATTTTTTTTTCTTGTGAGTTTTTAAATTACACCTGGATTTCAGCAATTACTCAGAATTAACCTTCAAAAGGATAGATCTATCCCAAAGTTCAGATAAGGCAGCAGGAAAAAAGGCAGGATGGAGATTAATAGAGACTTCTTTCAAGTCTATCCATGACAATTTTCTTTCTGTTCCACCAGGAAAGATAACATCCAGTTATTTTCATATTGTAGTGTTCTCTTACCTACCCAGATTTCCTACACTGGCTTATTAGTACCTCATTATGTAGATGACCTTCCTGACAGCCTGAGAAGGGATCTGTGGAACCCATGCCTGCTAAGAGCTGTAGGCTGACAAAGGCTGCATATAAAATGTCCTCATTTGCTGAAGCCAAATCAAGTAATTCCAAATGAGGCATTCAGAACCAGTGAGTACCTTTGGGTAGTAGACTGGGGTAGTCTCCCTGAGCCTTAGATTGAAATACAGTCTACTGGTCTCACAGAGTTCTCATGAAGGTTAATTATTTAATCTGTCTAAAGCTCACAGTTTGTAATTAAGTCTTCCATTGAAAATAAAGAAATCAATAATGCTGGATGCGGGGACTAATTTGCAGCAGAAATGTTCTAGTACTCCACATTAAACATAGGAGGTAAGACCAAATACTAAAGTCTGAGAGCTCTTTGTTTTGCACCCTCAGAGAGGCAAGAAAAAATATCAGATGAAATTAAGAGTAATACACTGTATAACTACCTCAGGGTCAAAGTAATGCACTCCTGGAGCAGCTACTTACACGTAATATACACTTTCATTAGACTGTCTTATGTGACTGATTCTAAAATCTTCCTTTTTTATTTTCACAAAAATATTTTAACCTTTCAGTCACAAAGCTAAGGCAGATAGCTTGCAAGCTATATCAGTTTGGATAATTATTTGAAATGGCACTGGTACAGCCCCAGTCCTGCAAATACCTGTTGGAATACCAACAGAGGATTTGATCTCTTTTCCTTTCTATCCAACAGCATTTTCCATGCAAAGTAAATGTTACGGTCGCATTCCTGTGTTGTTCAAGAGTTGCTATTTTAGTCTTTTAAAGGAAACAAAGCTGGGCACCAGCTTGCTTTCAGTGTTTCTGCTCTAGCCCTTGTAATTTTTCCTGTTTCTCCAGACGTCAAGAATTAAAACTGGTTTGTGCAAATAGGAGATAGCCCGGAATAGCTTGCAGGAAAATCTTGTACCCTTGTGTGTTCCATAGGCCAATGCTCTATAAGCAAATGCTCTAAATAATGAACTACCTTATCAAGGGCTCTAAGCCACATAAGTAGTAACCAGGAAAACAGGAAGAGGGCTTGAGAAGGCTGTTATAGGAACAATGGAGGAATTTGGGTATAAGGAGAATTAGAAACATTGCAAGGAATGTTGGAGACAGGAATGCAAGGAGACAGGAATGGTGGTAGGAAATTTTAGGGGCTTTGAGAAGAAGATTTTGGTAGCTGGGGAGAATATTCTGAGGAGAAATTGGAGAGATGCCAGTAAAAACTACAAGCTGCTGCTTGCAAGTTTCCATTCAGATACTGCAGGGAGTTGTAGATGTTCTGATTTCATAGCATTAGGAAACCATACAAAGCCAAGACAAGCAAGAGCATGGTTCCTGTATAGCTGCACTGCCCTGCAGCCCAATGTGAATACACATTCATCCTATATCCCTACTCAAGTCTTTACTGAACTTAAAAATGGTCTCTATGAGACAAGCTAAGTAAGGAATTTAAATCCTGTAACATAGAGACAGCTGGTATCTCCAAAAGCCATGTTTACACAGATAGTTACAATTACCATTTTTACAGAATGCTGAGTTACTACTTTAGGCTGCATTTGAACTGGGATAAAGCAGATAGCCTTCCTTTGGACCCATTAGAGTACACATGGCTTGTGGGGTTAATCTTTGTAGCAGACAGTCACTATTTTGGTTTTAGGTCCCTAGCAATCTTTCAGAAAATACCCATGGACAAAGTTTTCTCCAGCAAAAGAAATAACTTTATTTTTTATCCTACTTTTAAAAGAAAAAGCCAGGTGTTCCAAATGGAAAGCATATGGCCTCTAGCTAGGAAGCAGTATGTAGTTTGTTGCACAGGATCACAATCTGGACTTTTGAGCCTGAAGCAAATGAAAGTTACGTCTTACTGAAGCTCCCAAACTCTGACAACAGATGTTTCACTGGTGTTCCTCTGCCTAGTTGCAGCTTCTAGACAGCACTTCTGTGGTGAGTGGTCTTGTACCATATTACTAAGGAATGCTGCCATACACTTATTTAGACTATCTAGGTAGGATTCGTTTCTCTGGGGGTTGTTTTGTTTGGGTTTTGTTTTGTTTTGTTTTTTGGGGGTTTGTTTGTTATTCTCACTGCTGTAAACTATCTCTTTTGGCCATGTCTGAGTTCTGTAGTAGAACCAGAGAGCTGGAGACTGTCTGTTTAAATTCATGTTTCCATCACTAGTCCCGAGAGTAAGGACTTCAGCAGGGTGGTTGCTAAACAACAGCTTCCATAACAGAAAGTAGAGGAAAACCAAAACCTTATTCCAAAACATTACTGCATGCAGCAAAGCTTGTCTTCAGTGTACTCCTCTCCAAAATCTAGAGGAGGTGTCTTGCAGTTATCCTGGAAGTGAATGATTGTGGAAGTTACACCAATGTAAACCAATTAAATTAATTATAGTGAGCAGTTCTAGAAATAGTTTAATTTTCTATTTCCTGGCAAGTCACTCATTCCTGGAAGGATCAGGATGCCTTTCTCCAGAGCAGCAGTGAGCCATGCTGTAATATAAAGTAGCCTCTACTTTTCTAGAAGATGAAGGAGACATTTGAACACTATGTAACATTTTCCACAGGCTCTTGTATTTCATTTTGGAATTAACTGGATTCATTTTGGATTTTGTCTTAGAATTATTATAACTGAAATGCACAAAGAGCTTCACCAATGAGCTCAGAACATTCTTGTAGTGGATGAGGCCTGGGTAGGAAGAACAAAAGGACTTGCTTTCTTTCCTTTTAGAGGCTAGCCCAAGCATGCATGGCATTAAGGATATTATTTAAACCTGTTTTATTTTAAGAAATGTTCACAGCTATTGCTAATACATACCAAAATGAGGTGTTCCCCACTGAATGAAACTATCTTCATATTGGCTGCTTTTCCATTAATATGACAACAGTCCATACACTAACAAAGGTGGCTGTCGTCCTTATTTTTGATCACTGCAAACAGCCAAGGGGTGTAGATGGCATTCTTCGGGAACTTTCAAACAGGAGCAGTTTGTTCCAGAGTAACAGCTCCTGCCTATCACACAGGCCTGAATTTTACAAAGCTGAAAATGCTGTGTTTAGCAGGATGGCCTCCTTAGGTTTCAAGAGAAGCAAACTCTCAGTTTAAGGCTTCCCATACTGATCTGCACTGGCACATTGAATCCCTTGATTTCAGAAATTACTACTTCAGCAGGTGATTTTGATATAGCAGTTTCACTGTTAGGATTGCAAGGCCCTGAAAACCCAACAGCATAACCATCAGCTTCCCAGAAAGAAGGCAGGATTTTTTTTTCAGTAACAGCTTTTTTAAATTAATTTATATGCATGTAAAAATATGTTTGAAATATTTTTATACTGTGCTACATAGTATTACTTCTTTACACACAATAAATAAATTCTTCTCAAATAAGCAGAAATCTAACAGCATCTAGGTTGGCAGTGATGACTTGAAGCTTATGGGTAGAACTGGGGACTGAGAAAGGTATTAAAGCTGAAAATAAACGTTCATTATGCATTTATGTGACTACAGGTTTGGTTGCTGTTTCAGAGACAATGCAATCAATTGAATGGTCTGTCTTTGCTCTTTCTGTCAAGAAATCAAGGTGGATTTCTAATTGAGAATACAGACTGTTAAAACCAGGAAGGTAGGAGATTACCCAGCTGGGCACGGACCGGGACCAAGAGAGTTTTCCTGGGAGTTCTTGCTTTAACCCCCTGTGTTCTCAGAGGCGGTCCATACCTTCAGTGGCCAAACCAGGTGCCATTGTCCCCTTCCCTGTTTCCAGAATGCTCTCCCCTCCTCGGTGGGTGATTGGATCGGGAACAAGGGTCCCTCCCTGTCGCATTCCCTATTGGCGAGCTGGCATGTTTGTCACCAGTTTGTTCCCTCCCAGGTTGTCCCTCATTGGTTAATGTGTTGTATGTTCCGCCCCCTTTATAATCTGCTGTATCTCCACCTCGTGGTCTTTTCTCAGCTGGGATCCCCTGGAGACGATAAACCTCTGGACTTTGCCCCCGAGACGAGTCCCTCTTTTCTCCTTCGCCTTCCTGCTGCCCACTGCTGCCTCCTGCCGAGGCGCTGCCCGGACGCCCCCGGCGCATCCGGGCAGTGCCCCCCGGCTGCCAGCTGCTGTGCCACAGCTCGGCCGGTGCGGACTCCTCCCCTGCTTGGGGGAGTAGAGAAAAACTCGGACAGCAGCTCGGCACACAACCTCCCAAAAAACTCACTTCCTTCTTAACCTCTGACACATATATCACAATGCAGCTGGATGTTGCTTTTGTGATGGGTGGGTAGGTTTAGAAAAGAAGCTGAGAGTTACCTTATTTTGAGCTATCTTCTCTACCTTGAAGCATCTGGGAAACTGATTTTCAATAATTTGTGTTTTGAAACTTACTGTTCTGAAGTTTCCTACAAAATAGCAACATTGGGGAAAAAAAATTACAATGTTTTGGAAATAGAACGTCATATTTTCAAAATCACATTTGTTCTTTGGTAGTGTTGCAAAATGTGGAATATGTCAAGATTGTCTGAAGTCAGGATGTTCTTTGATGTAAGATCTTTGTATACTTTCAAGCCTAGTCAGCCATCTGCAACCTTCACTGGCTACTGGCATGAGGAAAAGCAATTAGGGACATATTGATCTCTGTGCCAATTTCAAAATCTACCCTCGGGAGTCTGACCTACTTTGGACTAAGCTTGTTCATTGGCAGTCTCCTCCCTGCTCCTAAAAGTAGCTGCATCAATAAGGATACTGCTGCTTTCCCAGATGAAAGTGGGGAGATATTGATGTCCCCCAGGCTGGATGGAGCCCACAGCTGCTAACACTTAGGGGCATGCATTAGTTCTGGGCAGATACACACAGCTGCCTTCACAACATACATTCTCAGCCCAACCCAGAGGTGTAACCTGCTAATAGAGGACCTGGAAAAAGCTGGGCAAACCTTTTTTATTTATTTTTAAATCTGTCAGGACAGATCTAGCCTGGAGTCCTAGAGAGACTGTAACTATGGTGTAATCTGCAAGGCCTTTGCTTTTTGGAGTCATTTACGAAAAGGAAACAGATGAAGGCAGGAGCTTTTGCCTCCAAGCTGAAACAAGGTGTTGCAGATGTTTCTACAAAGAAAGAAGAGGCAGTAGGCAGGAGAAAGCTGCTCAGTGCAGAGGGCTGGCTCTACATCACTGCAACCTGCCCCATAGTCCAGACACCGTAGTCCACTGCAGATGGACAGCACAGGCTGTACAGATGAGAAGAGAGAGGTACAGTTCCCAGCCACCCTAGAGGTGTCCTGCTGGGAACTGTACACCTGTCCTGCATGGATCTCTCCCTCCCTAGCACCTGCCAATCCTTTTTCTATTTCCTTCTGGGAGGCTTCCTCCTGAAGCAAGAAAGGATTTGATCTCATTTTGCCCCAAGAGCTGCAACACAGCAGTTGCCACAAGTGAGATGCTTTTTCTCAAGTAAAGCAAAACCCCAACTTGCATGCAGCCCATCTTGTCAAAATTCCTGATTTTCCTGCAATTTTTCCAGATGGGAGAAGGAAAGTAAGGGGTACATTTCCCTGCCAGAATTGTTTGTTAGGAATTAAAATGACTACAACATCTACTGGGTTATTGTTTTATATTATTACATATATGAATAAGAGTATGCGTATGAGTGTATATCTGGGCTATATGGGGGATGCTGAATTTAAGTGGCAAATACTTACCTCTCCCTCACCTTCTTCCATTTGCCTAACATTAAACTGTCATGTATCATTGGAAGTTGGGCTGTTAGAGGCACCTTATGATTGAAATGCTTGAGGGGGAACTGTATTCTGCCTCTGATATCCTGGGGAAAATCTCCAATAATGCGTTTCCTCTGAACTGGGATGTAACAATAAGGAGGAAAAACTTAAGTTCTGCCCACTACTAAAATTCATAAACTTTACAGGCTCTGGGTCTGAAAATAATATGATGGAACAGATTGGACCTCTAGTAACGCTGCCAGAAATTAGCAAAGCACAGGGTGAAAGAAACCAGAAACCCTGCTCACTAATACAATGGACTATTCGGGGGTGGGGGGAAATCAAACATGCTCTGAGTTTGATCTCTGTTATTCATTAATCATGTACAAATGGAAGCTTGAAGGGCAAGAAGTAGTGCTGGGCTGACAGGAAGAGCACTGGAATGTGATCCAGGCTGTGTAGCCTCTCTCTGCCACTGGCCTCAGCTGACCTTGGGCTTTGACTCCCAGTGCCTCAGTTTCCCCATCTACACAGTAAATTCTGCTGTTCATAAAGGGCTACTAGCAGGGAGGATGAGGGGAGCTGTCTACACTTAGGTAAATATGGTTTTGCTGGTTCATTTTATCTAGAAATACAGTATGACAAGGGAAAGGCATCCAAAATTTGCAAAGGACAGAGGTGAGGCAGGCTGGGGCAGCCAGGCAAGAACTTTTCCATCAGACTTTTGGAAAGCAGCTTATCTGCAAAAGCTGCTTGAGACTCAGCCAGGCCCCAGACCTGAGAGCAGCCAGTGGGCAAGTACAGAGGTGGAGCTTGCACTGAGGCGGTTTGTTAGATACAAAATGCTTGGATGGATCAGTGCTGACCACAGCACCCGGGAAGTGGCTGAGAGGAGCTGTGCAGAGAGCAGCACTGGCCATGGGGACAGCAGCCCCAGCCCTTTTGGTACTGCTCAGCCTAAGAGTGACTATTTGTGATGCTGAAGACACCTGCTCAGGTGAGTAAAGCGCAAACCTTACTGCCATCTCACTGAGACAGCCTGTTTCATCTCCCCTGTAAGAGAAGGAGGTTGGGAAGGGAGGGGGGAGAAGTAGCATATGATTTTTTTTACTTCTATGTTTTTTTTAAATTCAGCTGCCAGTGGGAAGAGAGTAAGGGGGAGGCTGAAGTCTCAGCAGCTGCTTAAGAAAGTTACTGGCTCCAACTAGTGATGTAACATCGTTCTCTCACCAGTGGGGTGTCTAGGAACAGACACTCTCCAGTGAGGTTTTCCCCCATGTTTGGGGTTTTTTTTAGGAGGGCCTCCGTGCAGTTACCAAAGGCTACAGAGCAACACAAAGGATCAGTCTGGGGATGCTGAACAGCAGAGTGTTCTGACTGTATTCCCCAAGAAGGCCTGGGGCAATTTTCAAACACGCCTGCCATCAGGAAATTCAGAAGAACTCTTACCCTTACTGTCCACAGATCCATCAGTGTCACTTACTCTGCTATCAATACCCATTGGGGCACCTCTCAGCTTTTGGTTTATTAACTACAGTATATTTGTCATGCATGCAATGTCATATATATCAGCCTCCTCCCCTACTGAACTCCCCTGAAGCCAGAGAGATGCAGAGTCTGGCTCCTCTAATATGTGAGATTCTTAACGCCATCTGTCAATCCATACAACACCCCAAAACTTCCATACTCATTACTTTTGATTACACTTCCTCAACTTCAAAGGATTTGGTTTCCTCTCCAAGACATTTTAGAGCCTTAATAATCTTCACAAAGACTGGCTTCATTTTTCAGAGGTAAGAATAGTGGGACTGCGTGATGCTGACCGACTTGCCATTCTTCAAGGATGTCCAGGGATCCCAGGCATCTCTGGCCCAAAAGGAGAAGCAGGTCTCCCAGGAACAAAAGGTGAGGCCCCCAAAGCCAGTGATGAGCACTGTGAGATGAGATGGTTTTGTTGCTTTGGATAGGGGAAGCAAGCTGAGGCTGGAGCAGTAGCTGGCCTGGCACTGGCTGCTGTGAGGAACTGGAGAATTGGAGTGGAAAACACCCCAATTAGACATATGCTGGTACACATGGAGTGACCTGTTTCTTCCTTGAGTCCTGTCACAAATCTGATGTGATCTTGGGGTATGAAGTATCTCATTCATTTCTTCTACAGAAAATCGTCCGTTTATTTTTTGGGTCTGTATTCCACAGTCTGGGTGGGAGGGAGGCCAAGATGCTCCTGCCTGTTTTTTGGGGAACAGTGTGGGAAATGTACTGGCAACTCCTATTCCAGGGAGCAAGGGAGATGGGGCTCCTTCAGAGTTTTCACAGCCAGCTTACAGAGAAGGTGAATTGCATCAGCTGAGCGAGATGATCCACCATAGCAGAATCCATAGACTGGTTCCACAATGTATCAAAGCTCATATGAATTCACATGTGAACTGCAAATTTAGACTTTGAATGGCAGTAGCAGTGTAGTAAGGCTTCAATAGAAAAAAAGGAGTAAGGTAAAAGAGTAAAACTAGGTTACAAGACTGAATCTGATTACCTTGGCTCCCTTGTTTCTGTGAAAGCCAAGGCCCAGTTGCCCAGGCTTCTGTGACTCCCCCCTCTGGTCAGTTTGTAATGTGCACATAAAAAATGAGTCTCTTTGCAGGAGAAATGGGAGACCAGGGATTACCTGGGAAAGCAGGACCACCTGGTGCAAAAGGTAATGTGTAACATATGCAGCTCTAATCCATAAATGCCCCCAAGCTCGGGACATGCATTGGGAGACTGGGTCTATGGAGATGTACTGCAGGGCTGGCCATAGGCTAAGAAACCGTGCTGAGGTAGCATAGGAAAAGCCTGATTTGGGGTATGGCCCTTGCATGGAGTGAACACCAGGAACAATGTCCTTGAGTGTCCAGGACCACAGCACAGAAGAAGATACCACTCTTCTCGAAATTTCTCACTGACTCTAAAATCAGACCTCTCCCCATTCCCCACTCCTCCCCTAACCTGACTCCAGCACAACAAGCCTGCCCAAATGCCTCCCAGCTCTAAGGAGCTTTGGAGCTCTCTGTGGAGCTTCAGCCCAGGCCTGATGCAGAGGTATTATGCTGAGTGCTTGTTCTACCAATTGACAGGGGCAATTTAAAGAACATACCAATGGAAAGAATGGTCTTGTTTTACTATGAATATAAAGGTAACACAAAAGTAAAATAATACATTAAATAAAACGATACGCTTGGCTTTTACAACAAGCAGAAATTAGCAAGGTAATGCACCTAATCATTACTATACAAGAGGCAGGATAGTGATTTAGAAGGATACATTTCTAATTGCTTAAATACTTTAATAACATCATCCAGTCACTGGGGAGCCCTGTTTCACAGAGGACCTGGACAACCCTTCCCAGCAACTGGGAAAATCCTACATGGTGTGTCCACCCATAGATAAGGTCTCTGGATTTGTCCTGAAAGGGAGTCCAGTGTTTATAGGCCCAAATCAGCAAGTCAAAATGACTTGATTTTATTTTTAGCTCAGTAATGCCTAGATCTGATGGCATGCTTCCCACTTAGCCATGGCCAGCACTCAGAGTCCAGGTCTTGGCTGGGAGGGTTTTCCCCTAAAATACCTTACAAACAAGCCTCTCATTTGGAAAAGCTTCTTAAAATGATAGGTTTCTTGCAAATAGCTACACAAGGTTATAAACAGCTAGCATAAGCATCTTTGTCATCTATTTTTAGGTAAATAATACTGATGGTGTTAGCCACACAATTTTCATGATCTATCTTGTAAGTCTACTCTGGCCTAGCCCTGATGCTCAGGCCGAGGCACATCATTGCTTTCAGCAGCCTTCAGCATTCAACTCAGTGTGCAGTGCCCACTTGACCACAAGAACGAGATCAAACAATGGCACAGGATGAGGTTTCCTTTGTAATGGAATGAACCCCTGAAAAGGACCATGTCTTTTGAGAAACTGGCTCTCACTGCCCAGGCTTGCTTAGGACCTTCAGCAGGACATGTGCTGCAAATACTGGAAAAGTGTCTCTTCTAAAGAATCCAGCTGCCAGCACAAGGGAACTGTAGGGACTGAGCAGAGCTGACTAAGAGGGACGACATCCCTTTTTACATGCTGAATATAAAGCTATTTCCTGGCCAAAAGCACTCCTGAAATGCCAACAGGAGATGGATAAAACCACTGAAAAACCCTGACAAACCCTATTGATCAAAATCTCCTAAGTGCCTGACTGTAAACAGAAAGTCCCTACAAAAAGTCACTGAAATGGAATTGTGAAGCCCCATACATTCCAAGAGATGGAGAAGCAGCTCTCTCTCCTCTGTATCCTGCTCTTCTTGCTGTTTCTGAGAGATAGTGCTGATCGAGAGAGCAGCCAGGCTCAGGCAACAGCACCACCTGGGACACTCAGCTAAGCATTGTGGTTTTGCACCTCTTGACAGTCTCTCTTGTACATTTAAGACATATTGAGGGGCTGGAGCAGCCATTTGTAGGGCACAGTAATTCATTTGCATTGGATAGTCTGTGGTGAGCATTTTCCTCTTGTATTTCGTAGGAGCAGCTGGAGAGCCTGGCTTCCCAGGACTGAAAGGTAAATCATGCTGTCATGTGGGCTACTTTGTAAACTTCTACCCTGTGCTGTTCTCCTGCATCAGATGACAGCAGTTACAGAGACTGGATGAGACTGTTTGCTGATAGTTGTATCTCATCATAGGCTCTGCCCTGGCACAGGTGCTGTGGGTAGTCCTGCTCCCAAACCAGATGTTCAGCAACAGCTGCTGTCCTCAGCTCAGGCAGCTGGTGCTGCCACCTGGCACCATCAGCTGCAGAAGCCACAGGGCTGAGGGATGAGCTCTGGGCTCTTAATATCCCTTAATATCCTCATGCTATGGCAAAATGCAGAGGCTCAAATGAAATTCAGTTGCTGCTAGTGCAAGAGGAACACGTCTCTACCAGCACTAGCAATAAGGTATTAGGGAAACATGGTTTTTTTTCCCTTATGCCATCATTCTGCATGTGAGGACCACAGGCACCCACCACTGAGCACCATCTGCACTGTGGCTTCCCTCTCTGGAGTTTGTCTGGTAATCACTGGGTCCAACACCACTGGTCTGGCAGATGACTAGTGCTCCTGTTGCCATTGCTGCTCCCAAACCACTGGCTGAAGCCCTGTGCCAGCAGTAGCCATTCCCCTAATGGGACTTGTAACTCTGCCTTTCCAAGGTGCATTGCTTCCTCCCTCCCACACTCACCCACTCCTATCCCACATGTCCTAGCCCAATGGGACTCACTGGCACAGACTGTTGGTAGACAGCTCTATGGGCTGGGCAGCAGCAGGCAGAACAGCTGGGTCGAATAGAGATATGTCCTGTGTCAGTCTCACCATTTGGACCTCTAAGCCCTAAAACAGATGCTAGCAGGAAAGATCATGCCAGGTCCAACAGGCCAAGAGAGGCAAGGCTGCCACTCCTTGTGCATAAATATATATTTTATACATATATATATAATTAATATTTATAGTGCACCCCCCAGTGGCCACCTCATGTATCTCCTGGTCAACCTGGAGAGTTCTTCCCAGTGTCTGAAGCAGCTGGGTGTCATTGCTATAGTTACAGGGTTTGTGACTTGGCCTCCTACCTACCTCTCTGTGCTTTCCTAGATCTGTGCAGATAGGCTGGTGGGTCTCCTCTGGTGGGCCTGGTAGCAGCCAGGACACCTTATATACTGAGCAACCCTTCCTGCCTGGTTTCTCTGTGCCTTTCATTTGCTTGGTGCAGATGAGCCAAGCACTTCCTCTAACATAACAGCTCGCCAGTGCAGCAGAATTTGTCATGGCAAATCTCAAGTACTGGGGAAGGGGAGTACTGGGTGTGGAAGGTGGAGAGCAATTGATGGTGTTGTTTGTCCAACAGGAACAAAAGGAGAGCCTGGATTGCCAGAAATTTGGGGTAAGTTTCATCCTAGGTCTTCACAACACTGGTCAGCTTTGCAGAGCAGATGGTGGTGGACTACCTGCACCAGAAGTCAGGAGAGGATAGGAACAGAAACAAGTTCAGAGTGGCATTGAAGAAGGAATAAGGAAATATCACTGTTATCTTTGCTTCTGACAGACACGTGCAGTTTCTGTGGGTCTACTCTGTACTCCAGTCATGCTGGGAAAGTCAGCACTCTGAGCACTACTTAAATGTCCTGTCCTCTGTGTGTCCTGGAGGAGGTCGATCTGAATTTTTCAGGCTTGGTGTCCTGATTTCTAAGATGAAACCACAACAAACACCGTTACAGACATGTGGCTACTTCAAAGGCAGTTATACTCCTGTACTCGCAGTACCTTTAGTACTTGCGGAGTTCATGTGTGTGACAGTGCTCAAATTAACTTATTCACTGGAAGAAAAGAAGAAAAGTAAAAGAAGCAATTTTCAGGTGCCCCATCTGTCTCCATGAGCTAAAGTCTGAGGAGAGCTACAACCTGCTCTGGCTACAACTGGGTGATGTAGGGCCACAATAAAGGCTCAGACAGATCAAAGCTGCTGTAACACCTGACAGATTGGGATGCCACTGAACTGGTTCCTTGCTGCCCCAGACACGTCTCTGGGCATATAAAAGATTTGAATAATAGGAAGGAAAAGGCCAAGTCCAGGACCATCTCCCTGCTAGGGAGGTCAAAAGACAGCCTAGTCCAGCTGTGTATCCATGTATTACACACAGCACACTGAGACACATGCACCACCAGCACCACCATCTCTGCTCATCCCCCCCAAGTTTTCCCTACTGATGCAGCTGTAGGTTGGGATGTCTGATAGGGACCATTCAGTCTCCTGTGAATCAGAACTTCTGTCAGCAGGTATGGTTTTGGGGAGGGAAAAAAGTATACGTAAGACATATTTATTTATTTATTTATTTATATAAATGTACATATGCAAAAGCATTGTGTTTCCTGGGGAGACCTCAGTGTGGCATTCCAGTACTTAAGGGAGGCTTATAAAAAAGCTGGAGAGTGATTTTTTTGCAGGGGCAGTGACAGGACACTGTCACTGTGTGATTTACAGCTAAAAAAGGAGAGATTTAGATTAGATATTAGGAGATGATTCTTTACTCAGAAGGTGGTAAGACCCTAGCACAGGTTGGCCAGAGAAGCTGCAGCTGCCCATCCCTGGAAGTGTCGAAGGCCAGGTTTGGATGAGACTTGGAGCAACCTGGGACAGCGGAAGGTGTCCCTGCCCATGGCAGGGAGTGCAACGAGATGAGCTTTAACATTTCTTCCAACCCAAACCATGGGTGATTCTATGATTCAATCCATAGTGAGCTGAACACTGTTCACCTGCATCACAGGGAGCTGTCCTGTGTCACTAACTCCTTTGCTGTCAACTACTCCACCCATTCTCTGTGCCCTGCCTATATTCTGGAGATGGGACAACTTTCTGGATCATGAGTTTGTCTTCTTTTTCAGAGCAGCTCCATCATCCAGATCCCCAAAAGTCACTGCAGATGACAGGAGTCTCAGCACCTTAGACCATCTTTCTTAGAAGGTGCCCATCTCCCCTACAACATATGAGCCCAGAAGCCAAGGCAGGGTTTGGCTCCCAGCAGCTCTACATTAGGATCCTGCAGTAAAAAGAGCCAGCTGGGTGCTAAAGGGCTCAAAGCTCAGGGCTGGTGTGCTCCCATGATCAGTAAACACATTATAATTCTTTCCACTTGATCTCTTTGATTTGCACAGAACCGGGGAACTGCCAAGAACTGTTGGCCAAAGGGAAGATTTTGAGTGGCTGGTACACAATCTACCCCCAAGACTGCAATGCCACCACCGTCTTCTGTGACATGGACACGGATGGTGGGGGATGGATTGTGAGTAGGATGAGGAGAGGGAGGTTTACATGTTCCTACAGAGATTCTTGTTAAGACTGCAAAGGACAGCTCAAAAATAGAAACACACAGCTGAAGTTCATGTCTGCAAGCCAGAGTGAATCCGTCTGGACACAGGGGATTCCCCCAAGACTTGTCTCTGGAAGCAGGCTGAGTGCCATAGACCCACTCCTTGCTTAAATCAGCAAACAATTTCCTCCTCATTTCCAAGGGCATATGGAAGAAATCATTGAGCAAGGGATTCTTGTGGGGTTTGCTCCCCAGACACCCACAAGAATGTCCTGATGCAGGGGTAGCATTTACCATGGTGGCATGTCCCCCAGGTGCTGTGGATGCTTTTGAGTGAGGGATGGGACTGAGGGTCTCTTTCAGGTTTTTCAGAGGCGCTGGGATGGGTCAGTGAACTTCTTGAGAGATTGGGATTCGTACAAAAGAGGCTTTGGCAACCAGCTGACAGAGTTCTGGATGGGGAATGACAACATCCACTTCCTCACCTCTCTGGGTAAGGTCTGCCTCTGTCCTGGGCTGGGGCCATGAGAGTTCAACCCCTATACCACATTGAGTCATTGCAGACCTCTGAGTTTCTCATATTCATCTGAGGCCCCCACTGTTAATCCCAATCAGGATGCAGACTCTTGCAGCCTACTGCACACAGGAAACTTCACTCTAAAAAAAACCAAAACTAGAAGTCCGGGAAGAGAATGAGCTGGCTGCATGATCTACCCTGGAGACAGGCCAACACATCTTCCTATTTGGAGTGTTTGTGATGGCATCATCTGGTCCACACACAGCCTTGGAGTTACAGCTGTGTGCAGGACTCTTGCCCATGACCACCCAATATCATATCTGAAAAGGTGCTTCCCTAGAAAACCATCAAAGGTATAGGAGGCTCTGCAGGAATTTTAAGTAAATCAAAATCTCTCAAGTATTGGCAGCTCTTCTCAAGTTAGCTCACAGCACCTTAAACCCTCCACTCTGAAAACCAGTGGCACACCCACCATCTGTCCTGCACCACTGCTATCCATCTTCTCTTCTAGGACCCTGTGAACTCCGCGTTGACCTGAGAGACTTTGAGAACAACTACTATTTTGCCAAGTATGCTTCATTCAGAGTTTTAGGAGAGTCAGAGAAATACAGACTGGTTCTAGGAGACTTCCTTGGTGGAAACGCTGGTAAGTTTGAGGCAGCTCACTGGCAAAGTCTGTTTCCTAGAGCATTTCAAAAGTGTTCAGTTTCTATGCAGAGATGTGTCATGCACACTCCCCGTATCAGCTACATTTTGGATCAATTTTTTAAAACTGGCCATGGTACCTCAGGTACTGAGTGACCTCTGGGTACAGGGATGGAGGGGGACACGCATCACCCAAAGAAATGTGACTCAGAGCATTACCTTCAAGCCCAGCCCTATTGTTTAACAGCAAATGAGCCTGGTCCTGAGCAGCACCCAAAGTAACTGACCTTCCCAACAGTTCTGCATCAGCCAGGTCACGGTCTGCTTTTGGTTACATTGGCAGGAGACATTTGCCCAGGAGGTCTGGCATTTCAAGGGCTCGGGTGCTGTTCAATACCTGCAGCATCAGCACTCCATCCTCTTAATACCGGATTTTAAAATTATTTTTTTTTAGTAAACAAATCTTCAAAATTCAATATCCATCATTCAGGAATGAGTGAAACCAACACCTGAGAGAGCAGTGCTCTAGGTTTATGTGGCTTTGCACACTGCAACCCTGGTAATTCAGACCTCTGTATCTGCAGAGAACCTGAGCATTGCAGAAGAAGTGACACCTGTATACCTGTGAAAAAATCTGACCTATTTGATTCACAGGCATAGATAAATTCTCCATGTGTTCTAGCAGAGCTCAGGATACTTTTGTCCAAGATGAGGAGAAAACCTGGGCAAGAGAGCAGAAGGATTTATACAACCTCCCTTACACCTGGGAAGGGCCACTGCTGCCCAGCAGGGGTGCACAGACACATCAGTGTCCTGTTTGTGATCCCTACTGCAGTAACTGTGAATGTGTGCTCTCTGCAGGGGACTCTTTATCGTATCACAGGGACATGCCATTTTCAACGGCAGATCAGGACAATGACATGAGTTCCTTCAACTGTGCCACGGAATACAAGGGAGCGTGGTGGTACAATGACTGCCATTACTCCAACCTGAATGGGATGTACTGGATGGGTGTGCATGGGAGCTACGCTGATGGCATCAACTGGAAGACAGGTAAAGAATACCACTACTCCTATAAGCGAACGGAAATGAAGTTCAGGCCAGTTTAACATGGTGACAGGGTGCCTGACTAGATCCAAGAGGTGCCACTCACCCACCAACAGAAGACACAAAACAATGTTGATTGGGGACAAAAATGGACCAGAAAGGATATTACAGGTTGTGCCTTCTGCCTAGAGCAGGATGTTTGAAGCCAGAAGATATCTGTACTGGTTTGAGCTCCTGTAAGCACCTGACCCTCTCTCACCCTGACTACCTTCAGCAGCCCCACTGATGCAGACTGAGCCCAAGCACCTTCTTCTGAAAAGTGCGTTACCTTGATTAAAGACCAGGTGATGAGTGGGGCCAGTGCACCTCAGTAAAGCTCTCTGATATTATTACTTAAATGGTAATTACTGCTAAGCTCCAGTATAATCCATGTATGTGAAGACTCCAGCATGCATGCAGCCTCTTTCTACTGGACCCAAGAGCCATCCGAAAGGCACTCAATTCCTGACCTGTCCCACTCTCCCTGCAGGCTGTGGTGGAGCCACAACTTAGAACAGCATGGAAAAGATTGAGCTTCCAGCACAGCACTGTCAGCACTAGCAGTTTCCCCCTTCTTTCCTCACATGTTCCAGGACCTCAGGTGGGACCCCAGCTCCTGGAACCACAGCAGAGTTGCTCAGCACTTCCCACCAGGACACAGCTGCAGCTGGACCCAGAGCCAGCTTTAGCCATTCTTTCTGGACATGTTTCTAGATTTCATTAGCTGCTGTGGACCAAGAGCTGTATGCAAAACAGTCTGTTCAGCAGCATGTGTGGTACCAAGACACAGTACACATGGTACAGCAGTTCCAAGTCAAGCCTTACACATGTGGTCATCATGAACAGTGCCAGTACCTTCCACTTCATCTTGTTTCCAATAGTGTTTGAGGGTGAGCTATCTGCTGGTGAGTGGACACAGTTCACCTGGTTCATGTATTGTATTTGAATATTAGCAGAACTTGGTCTCTTCTTCCTGCACTTGTGCTGCTGGACTCCTCGCCACAGCTGACAGAGGAGAGCCAAGTACTAACTCTTCACTGAAGGAATAGACAGAGACAGCGGAAATAGAGTATTTCCTTGTGTTAGGTTTCTAATGGTCCCAGGTTTATTTCACTATATATTGCACAGATATATAGGAAGGGCAGCTCCAGCCCTACAAGACAGAATCCAAACCTTGTGGGTGAGAAAAGTGAGGTCACTCAGCGTGCCACAGCAGTGGTAAGAAATAGTGCACTAAGAGATAAACATTGCGCTAAGATATAAACCTGAGCGTTTGCATCTCCCCACTCACTAGGTCCTGTCTCAGTTTACTTCTTTTCAGTTACACAACAAAGAGTGTGTCTGAGCAGAGCACACTGAAAGCCCCATAGTTACTTTTCCCTCTCCAGGAGCTCTGTCTTGTTTTTCTGCTACTCCCAATAAGATTCACATGCCCTCACCAGGACCAAGGTCCCAGAGCATTATGCTGTATCTCACCCATCTGCTGCTCATGCTGCCTTCCAGGAGTAGCTTCTTAGAGGTCCATGGTACTACCAGAGACTTCTCTGCAGAGATGTATAAGCAGGTGCTGGTATACTCAGCTATAAACTAGCTAAAAGTGCTAAATCCCCTTTCTCTGCTCACCTCTAGCTTCTCCTCTTACTACACAGAAACATTCAATGTTTAAATTTTGCTTGCAAAGGACACTGATGAGACTTTAAACAGACTACTTAACTACACAGAAATAAAAGAACTACTAGTAGATAAAACAGTGCATGATAAAGGTACCTATATTACATCTAGTAAAGAAGTAGTATAGATTAAGATTCAATGTAATTTACCACTAAATGGATGATGGAGTACACATCTAATTCTTCCTCTCAATTCCCAGGAAAGTAACCATGGAATTCGCATCCAAACTCCATATAGAAGTCCCTGCACGTTTCCAGGGAGTATGTAGGAGGTTTGTACCTCCATGAAAATTCGTGTGGCTTTTATAGTTGTAAAAGTAGTGTCTTTGAGTCAGGAATTTCTAGCTTATCTCCCCACACCTGTTCTCACACCCAGTTGTTTATTGGGAGTTCTACTCCTGGTGCCAGAGAGAGAAATAACTCACTAGCTTGTGAGCTGGCCTGGGTTATCTCATCACATAATGTGGAGGGGAGAGTATCCAGAGCTGACACACTAGTTACAGATAAGATCTTCTGTGGCAGAGGGGATGTCCTGCCACACTCGTGTAGGGGTAGCATGTGCAGGAAGATTCTGGCCTTACGTATGCCTGGATAACATGTGCTCACTGGCTGCTCTGCCCAAAAACCCCACTCCTGGCAGGGACAGCCCCTCTGTCACCACCAGCCCATCCACTCCTGCCCACAGACAAGTTCCCATTTTCTCATTACAAAAATCACCCCTAGCTTTTGGTGTCTCTGAATCTTACTCAGAGATGGATCTGTCATTCTCCTGCAAAACAAAATTGCACTGAATCTCTCATGTATGGCCCAACCATATCCTATTCCCAAACAACACAAGGAGGTATTATTTTCAGAGTAAATTCAAAGCAATGGACACTTGCCAGAAGTGCATTGACTGCTCAAGTTAAGAAAAGCCAACAGTGAAAGTTTAATTTTGGGGGGGCAGAGTCCCTCACCAGCACTCACTGACACCCTCCCTCCTCAGGTGACAGTGGTGCCAGGTGGTCCCTTTCATGTGTGCCCACTCCTGTCTAAAGCACGGTGCTGCAGGTCCTGGCAGCAGTCTGCGACCAAGTGCCACTTGCAGATTTGGTGCACCACAGAGCACTGACCATGGCACCTCCTGAGGCTGCAGGGTCCACAGTCTGCTACCTCCGTTCAGAGCTGGTCCAGAGAGCAGGGGTGGACAACAGAGCCAGTCTCATGCTGGACAGGCTCTGTGCAGCATAGCCCCAGCTTCCTGCACAGCTTGCCCTGCTGAGCAGTGCAGTCACATCACTCCTCAGTGAACTGCCACGTCATTGTCACAGTGCCTCCAAACCTGACCTCCTGAAGAATCTTTTCAGGAGGCTGGTGCTGTAACACCACTTTGTGCAGTTTTGGACAAGCCTGCACATGGATTTATGTTACTGCTCGGTCACCTGGCTGGCACAAACCCGCATGATGCCTCCCAAACACAAGACTCGGCGCTGTGCCACTCCCAGCTCCCTGCACGCCACAGGGATGTGGCTTCTCCGTCCCTCCAATGCCATCATGCTGAGCTCTGGCTCAAGGCAGCAGCTAGCACGGCCCCAGAAACATCCACCCAGCACTTTACAGGGACAGCAAAAGACAAGGTCAAACCTTTCTCCTGATGTCCACCATGGCAAATCAAAGTTTCTCTCAGTCAGACATTGCAGCCTTTCTTACCATAATCTCACTGAAGGTGAAAGAAGTTGATCAATAGTTAACTCATGTAAGCATGAGTTAACTACTAAGAGTCAGCAAATATTACTTACAAGCCTAAGAAGCAGGATGCACCTTAGCCTTCTCAAGATAAGAGACACAGAGTGCACCTTGTCAAGGTAAGAGGAACAAAACCTATTATCAGCAGAAAATTCTGAACCAGCCAGCAAAAGGACTGCACATGCTTCAGAAAGAAAGATTAAAAGTGCAAAGTGAGGAAGACTACCAGCCTTCATCAGAACAACCACTGAGGAAGACTCGGAGCCTTCCTCAGTGCGACCCCCAGAGTAGACTGTGTTTGCGCATGACATGTGCTAATGATATTAATGATTTCTGAAAAATAATTTGTATCACTCCAATCCCAAGTTATGTAATGAATATGCATGAAATTTAGCCATATATTGTGCTGTGTAAAAGTGCTGAGTGTGTTAGGAGAAGTAGTCCCCCACGTACCCGGCACCAAATAAAGCAGATACCCACCTGAATGAGTCAGTCTGTAAGGTGACTCTTAGCTCAGCATCAGAGCGAATCAAAACAAGAGACCTGTCCCATAGTGTTCTCCTCGGGTACACCAATTCCACAACCCTGAAGATATCCAGCTGTTGCTTGAAAGCACGGCCTCACCTTCCTCTGCTTCAGCTGCCCCTGCCTTCCCTCCTGGGCTGGCAAAGGCCTCTGCACGGACTCTCTTGTGAGCCAGACCTGAAGACCAATTCCTCAGAAAATTAATTCAAGAGAAGAAAAGCATACCTCCTTCGCAGCGTGCTCATCTCCCTGGTTCTGCTTTTTATGCAACGGCACGAACCTGTGCTTGGGAGGGACCACAAGAAACAGCCGACCGGGGAGGAGATGTCCCCTTCTCCTAGCTGACCTGAGCGTACACAGGATGGAGTGGCCAGATAACCTTTACCAGAGGTGCAAGTTACAGAACTAGCTTCCCACATCCGCTGCCATTTTAGCCTCTGCAGTAGGGGAAGCGGCCCACCGGAGGCGAGGCACGGCCCGTTGAGGAGCGAACCCGCCGGGTCGAGCCGCCATAACGGACCCGCGGCGCGTGCGGCGCTCGCGCGGTCACGTGAGGGGACGCTGGGTCACCACGTGATCGCCAAGTGCTGGGTCACGCGGCCGGTGCCGTGGCTGCCATGGCGTCGGCGCTGCTGCTCCCGCCGCCGCCGCTGCTGCTCCTCCTCCTCCTCCTCCTCCTCCGCCTCCTCCCGCCGCTGCCGTCCGCCCGCGCCGCTCCCGGTGGGTGTTTCGGGACGGACCCTTCTGCCTGTCCCCTCCGCTCCTCGGGCCGGATCACTCTGCCTGACCTCCTCCTTCCTTGGTCAGACCCCGGCCCTCCCGTGGACGGGACCCTCGGCTAGCTTTCCCGGGTGCTGGGCAGGACCCCGCGCTAGCCTCGCCGGGCGGAGCCCTCAGCCAGCCTGGGGAGCACCGGGAGGGCGCTCCGAGCTCCCCGGGTCCCAGTTCCCAGGCTGGGCTGTGCTGTGCTGGCTGGCAGCGCCTGTTGTTGGTTTCCCCTGTGCTGATGATGCCCCCTCCAGCTGCCCGGGTCGTGTGGCCCGGCCTGGAGGAGCGGTTCTTTCCGCAGGTGCGGGACCACTTCAACTTCGAGACCTACGGCAACGAGACCTTCCCGCAGCGGTACCTGGTGTCGGGTAGGTCCCGTGGCTGCTTCGGACTGGATTCCCGTGGCTTCGGGATGGATTCCTTTCTGCTTAAGCTTTAATTGCCTCTGTAAAGTAAGGAGCTAGAGCACTGGGCAGCCAAGAATCAGTGTTAGCCACTGGCCAATGCTGCACGAGCCAAGCATTCCGCAGCATTGTCTATATCCTCCTCTCCTTTTCCTTTTCATCCACTTTTTACAAAGGCATGTACTTATAGAACAAGGGGGCCTGGCTTTAAATCGAGAGTAGGCTTAAACTGCACATTGGGAAGGAAGTCTTCCCTGTGAGGGTGGGGAGGTCCTGGCACAGGTTATGCAGAGCAGCTGTGGCTACCCCATTCCTAGAAGTGTTCAAGGCCAGGTTGGACAGGGTTTGGAGCACCCTGGGACAGTGAAAGGTGTCTCTGCCCGTGGCAGAGGGGTGGAACTGGATGAGCTTTAAGGTCCTTTCCAGCCCAAACTCCTTGGCTTCTGTTCTGGCTGTGTGGTGCAGAGGGGATTGTGGGGACTGGCCTCTCTGGAGCAAGAGTAGACTAGAAGCAGGAGCTGTGTTAGGCTTGCACTGGTGCTGGCTCTGTGTGTGTGTCTTCAGTTGACACCAGCATCTCTTACAAGTGCATGTAATTGAGTGTTCTGAATGCATCAGGAAATACAGTGACTGAAATGTTACCGACCATTTTTAGGAGTAAAGGTAACTCCTCTGCCATCAGCGGTTTGCATTATTTAAAATGGTGCAACTGTAGATAGCTTAATCCATGCGAAACAATGAGCACTACCAGCAAGGAGTCAGCTATGTCTGACTTTTGGGTCACTGACAGTAAAAGAGAAAAGACCTTTTTAAACAGCATGTGACTGAAAATACAGCAATTTCTGTAGCCAGTGTCACATGTTTTTCAACCCTGCCTATGCAGAGGAATTGGGGAGCAAATTGCAGGGAGAGAAAAAAGGTGGACTTGGGAATAACAACAGACCTGAGCACTGCCCAGCTTTGTGCCCAGCTGCTGCTGCCTCCCAGTTGCATTGGGGTCTTTAGATGCTCCAGCTCACATTCACATCGCCTGTTGTTCTGCAGCTTGTTCAGCACCTGTGCCAGGTTGTGTGTTTCACCAGGCATGAATTCATGGATCATTTCAACCCAAAGATATGGACACACCAGTGGATTTTGAGAGCATACCCAAGGCTGCAATTTCACTAATTAGGTGGCCCTTTTTGAACAGAATGTTGGGATTACATGGTTTAAAGCATTGTGCAACTTATTTTTGTTTTCTTTTAAAGTGTTACATTTTATCTGTGAGTCCTGGGCAGAGCTGAATAATATTTGTGAGGAGCAAAATATTAACAGTGCAGTTCTGCTCGTTTATAGAGAGTTTCTTACTCAAAATTCCTGTAATTCCATTCCCCTCTACTGTTTTTTTTTTGTACAATATGAGACTTTTCAGATTATCAGCAAGAAAATAAAAACTAATTTCACAACAGGGAATCTGATACTCTTGAGTTTAGCTAGCAATTCCCCAGGATCTCAATCAAAAAATAGATACCTTTGTAAGGAGCCCATCTGGTTTGGGTTTGGCTCCTGTGATGGTTGTTTACTCCAGGAACCATGAAGCACATGAGGAGAAGAGCCAGAGGAAAGAGAACACTGAGCTGCCTACCCAATATCCAAAGCAAATGCATCATAGTTAGTTGGCCTCTTTGTTAATGAAGAGGAGCGGTTTCACTAATTAGAGGTTTCAAATCCCATTTCAAGCCAAATCTAGCTTTGTCAATTCTGTGCTGAGAATGCCAAGAATTAAATTTGGGCCTCTCTGTTCATGGAAACAGCCTCATGTGACAGTAACATCCATGGGACAGCTGCTATGCAGGGTCTCTTTGGATGATGCGTTGAAATGAACACTTAACTGACAATCTGAGTTTGTCATTAAAAAACTATTTATTGTCCCTCTTAATTCCTATTCAGTTATTACTAAGCTGAAATCAAATGTTTGTTAAAGTCAGCAAGCATTAGAGCAACTGTTTGTTAGGTAAGCCAGTGTTAGTATCACAGCTCAGCTTGTCCTGCCAGACTCAATTTGCCTTCAGTTATAAAATGATCTGAGGATGAAGCACATCATCATATACACACACACACACACACACACATATATGCATGTGTGTTACATATATAACATATATTAGCATATCCTGGGCGCCTCTCCACAGTGTGGGCAGCAGGTGTGTGGGGAGATTTTGTCCCTCTGCTCAGCTGGGACCCCACCAGTAGAACTGCCTCCAGGCCCAGAGACCTCAACACAAGAAGTGTGGAGCTGCTGGAGTGAGTCCAGAGGAAGCCCCAGCGATGATCTGAGAGCTGGTGTAGCACAGCATCTCACCCTCTCCTGAGAGCTTATCTATTGTTTGTTAGCCAGTCAGGTAACTCAAATGGGACAGGCTGTGTTACCGTGAGTTTTTTGGGCCCATAGGTTAACACTGGTCTGGAATTTCCCAACTGCCAATAGATAACCTTACTGCTGACAGGAGATTTGACAAGGTAAGCTGGATTTTGACTGACTGATAGCTGTTCATTTTATAACTATAAAAGCCACCCCAAACTTTCACAAAGTAGAAATCTGCTAAAATATATATATTTTCTGGAAATGTGTGGAGTTCCTCCTGCGAGCTGGGACATCTGCTTCACAGTTACTCCCTAGGGGTTGAGTGCAGGAATCTCTGTTATCACCATTTTGGTGGTAAATTACATTTGACTTCTAATCAATACTATTTCTTTTGCCAGTTTTAATGTACACACATTGATATAGTGCACTGTTCTATGGTTTACTGTTATCAACTAGTACTTCTTTAGTTTTATACTGTGTAGTGAGTAGTTCTGGTTAAGATCTTTTGTCTGTTATCTCTTGTTGTGGTGTGTTTCTCATTAAGTTGTAAATTGGTTCATCTTATGTGCCCTTTTGTTGTAATGTTTCTGCCCTGGTTCTCCCTCTCCTTCATTGCCCTGTCAGTATAATATTTCTACTCCCTGTTACCCTTGACGACCAATGTATCTATTCCTTAATCCCTCCCTGGCGCCCTGTCAGTCACTCGGTGGCCCAACCTTTCCGTCTAGAATCTTCCAGTCAGGGCATCCAGTGATTGGTTCAGGGACCGGGGCCCCTCCCTATGTTTTCTCCTATTGGTTCACCCATGGTGTCTGTTACCTTCTCCTCACTCCCACCCTTCCATCCATTGGCTGAAGACCGGAGTTTGTGTCTGTACCCACCCCTCCTTATAAACTCATGTCTGACCCCAGTTCGGGGTCTTCAGCGGTTAGTTTCCCTGGCATAAATCTGGACTGTACTACAGCTGGAGTCCGTCTCTTTCTCTCCTGTTGGGTAGCAGCCTTATTCACTGCGGATCCTCGTCCCTCAAGGCGAAAGCCTTAGGCGCTTTCCTGACCGAGCTCTGGATTGGGAGAGTGCCCCCGTGCTGCTGGCGGTGCTGGCCGCAGCTAGCAGGGACGTTCCGAAGGGGTGGTCGTTTCCCCCCTTCGAGGCCAGCCGCCACTGCAATCTCTTGTCTGTTTAATAAATAATTCATTTTTATAAGTAGATCTGATTTGCTGTCATTAGAACTGTAAGCCAGAGTGATTCCTTAAATGTAAAATGTTGCCAAAATTTGAGGCTGAGGCACGGCTTGTCTGAAGCTTTCTTGTGACAGCTGGAGCCCCTCTGCTCTGGAGACAGGTTGGGAGGGTGGGTTTGTTCAGCCTGGAGAGGAAAAGGCTCTGGGCAAACCTTATTGTGTCCTTCCAGTACTTAAAGAACATTTGTGAAAAAAGAGGGGTTATAGCTTTTTACCAAAGCCAGTAGTGGTAGGACAAGGGGCAACAGTTTGCAGTTGACATATGGTGAATTCGGATTGGACATAAGGAAGACATTCTTCCCTGTGGGAGTGGTGAGGCCCTGGCACAGGCTGCCCAGAGAAGCTGTGGCTGCCCCATCCCTGGAAGTGTTCAAGGCCAGATTGCAAAGGGCTTGGAGCAGCCTGGTCTAGTTGGAGGTGTCTCTGCCCATGGCAGTGGGCTTGAACTGGATGGTCTTTGATGGTCCCCCCCAACTCAAACCATCCTATGATATGTAATTTACAACTTTATACATCACAGCAGGAGTATCAGAAAGATGCAGGCAATTCCCTAATGTCAGTTTTGTGTGAAAATCTAGTTGTGCAAATGTTTTGGAGTGAGTTGGGATAAAAAGGGTATATAAATGGGAAATCGCTCTTTTGGGGGGCAGCTGTCTGCAAAGGACTTGCAGGACTTGAGATTTTAGGTATTTTTCAGGCAGAAGTGAAATTTTCAGGCCATGTAGTGATTTTATGGAAGCTCTTATTTACCCCCACCCAAATGAGAGATTTCTGGAACCTGGCCTTACTAACACTTTGTGTCCCAGATCAAGTCTCAGGAATCAGCCTGTTCACTGAGTTCTTCCTTGTTAAGCTCCTGCCCAAAACCAAAAATTTACTAATTTCATGCAAATATTCTTTGTTGTGGTTTTGGGGGGTATTACGTGGTTTTTTGTGGGTTTCAGTTTGTTTTGGTGTTTTTTGGGGGGTTTTTTGGTTTTTTTTTTAAATTTTTAATTTCTTTATTTCAATTGCCTCAGCAAAGTTCTGGAAGAAAGGATTTGGACCCATCTTTTTCTATACTGGCAATGAAGGTGACATCTGGACTTTTGCTCAGAACTCTGACTTCATATTTGAATTAGCAGAGGAACAGCAAGCACTTGTCATTTTTGCTGAGCATGTGAGTATTTTAGTCCTTATGCATTCTTTAGAGACCTGTTCTGTTCAGTGTTACCAAATTCAGCTCTCTGCAGGTCTGGAATAGTGGTACCATTTCTTGCTGTGGAGCTGAGTCTGACCTGCTATAAGCTTTCTTCCCATAACCGCAGATCTTCTTTCTGTAATCATGGCTTTTGAGTAATTTTTTGCTATGCCTCCCAGCACTCCAGGATACAGACTGCTGTTTCAGTACAGCCTATGCTACGAATTATTTGCTTTTGTAAGTAGTTTCTACAGGCCTTAAACTCCATGTTGGAGTAGAGAGATACTTTGTTTGGATAATGCTTAATCTCTCTACCCTGCAAAGTTCCAAGCCAACCTTTCCCACACTACTCTATTAAATCTACTATCTATCATCTTAAGCGTGAAGAGATTATCCTGTTCGCTTTTGTAGCTGGGAACTTCAGGAGAGGTACACGTGCTGAGAACTCACTTGGCACCCACTGAAGCAGCTGTCATGTCCTGGCCATCCACTCCAGTATCTGTCCTGAAAGTGTCTATGTATCAGGTGCAGGAGACAAGGCGCTTCCTCAGTTATGGGCAAGTTAGAGGACTTCTCATACTCTGTTATCTCTTTGTATTAGTGCGCACTTAGCCCAGCTCTATGGTGAAAGTAGAGAAAACCCATAGGAGCATTGCCATAGTGTATCTCTTTTGTTTCAGAGGTACTATGGGAAGTCTCTTCCCTTTGGACTTGAGTCAACACAGTTGAAAAATACTGCTCTGCTCACCGTGGAACAAGCACTTGCTGACTATGCAGTGCTCATTACTGAGCTTAAGCAGCAGTTTGGTGCTGCAGACTGCCCTGTCATCGCTTTTGGAGGCAGGTAAGTGTTGTATGGACTCCTTCCCTTCTCTGTATCTGTTTCCAGCCAAAGTTTTGCTGCTGTAGATCTCTTTTGTTCTCAAGAAAGTTCTCAATGCAGAGCTTCAAGCTATTCTTTTGATAGCAGATGTGCCTGTGCCTCAGCTCCCATGAACTCATCAGCAGGTCCCACTCTTCTTTCCCACCAGGAATTAGCCTCCATTTGTGGTTGCTTTTGAGAAGCACCCCTGACTGGATGTTTCTAAGCTTATTTAATGTCTGAATCATCCAAAGCTGCAGGAAAAAAATAGCTTGGAAAGAGGAAAGGGAAAATAGCAGCCTTGCCAGTCATAAGCAATGGGATGGTGTGCCAAAACCTGAGGAAACAAGCACTAATGGGGTCCCTCAATTCACGAGGTGTTGGCTACAATGAACCTCACCTGAAATGTTTCTACACTAATGCGTACAGCATAAGGAACAAACAATAAGAGCTCAAAGCTTAGGCCCAAGCCCAGAAATTTGGTACCATTAGCAAAAGTGAAGTCTGGTTGGACAAGTCATGTGACTGGAGAACCCTATTGGATGGTTACAGGCTCTTCGGGAGGGATAGGGCAGAAGAGGTGAGGCAATGGCATTGTATGTAGTGGAAGGGATAGAAAGTCTGCAGCTAACAGTTGGCAGTGGTACAGTTGAAGGCCTGTGGGTGAGAATCAAAGGACAAATAAATAATGCAGATGTCACTGTGGGAGTCTACTTTGGATCTCCCAGACAGGATGATGACGCAAACAAATTATTCTTTGAGGAACTAAGGATGTTTTCAAGTCAACTTCCCTTGTCTTTATGGGGTGTTGAGGTGTGATGTCATGGTTTGCCTCAGATACCCTGGGATTCTCCCTGATGATTCCTTCCCCAGATGTGTTAATCACCTCTCCTTTCCACACCCTGACCCCTGCTGAGTACTGCTTGTCAATCCTGGAATTCTAGAAGGCCGTGGGGTGATTTGGCAGATTCAAAAGATGCCCTCCACCCCGGGGGGCATTGGCCCATCCAGGGGTCCTTTGTCCCTGAGACCTCCTCTCCCATACCTGGTGGGTGGTCCCCGGATTCCTTCCCTCCCCCTCTCCCCCGGGTTAAAAGGGCGAGTGATCACGCGGTCAGGCAGTTCTGTTGGAGCTGTTGCTAGATTCAAGGGCCTGCAGGCCAGAATAAAACTCTGGATTAAAACCCTCCATCAGAACCGACTCCTTCCTTCCACCACCAAGCCCTAAAGCTTCTCTGGCACAGGGAAGCCTGTGGAGTGGACCCTCTACGAGAGTAAGCTCCAGCCCACAACCATCAGACCTCTGGCATGCCTGGACTTGTCTGTATGTGCCCAGCTGTGACTCACAGCTAGCCGAAGGTGTCTCTGGGGTGAAGCACTGCAGTTGCCGCTATTTGGCCAGACAAGCTAAGACTCTTCTCATTCATCAATATTGGTAATTCCAATAATGGGGGACTTCAGCTTGCCAGAAATCAACGGGGAGAATCACACAGTACAATCTAGGCCAGAAGATTCCTGAAAAATCCAGATGACAACTTTATGGCACAGTTCTTAAAGGAGCAGAATTGGAAAGATACCCTTCTTGATCTACCGTCTGTCAACAGAGAGGATTTTTGAGCAAAGTGTGGGTTGGCAGCTGTTCTGGCCACTGCAACCATGAAGCCATCGACTTTAAAGTCTCTTTTGACAGGAGGAAAAGTGCCAGCAAAACCTCAACTCTGGTCATGACGACAGGCTTAGCAGACTTCAGGCTGCTCAGGCAATTATTGAGTCAAGTCCCCGGGAAAATGTTTTTGTATGTGAGGGGGTCCATCTGTGTTGGTTACTTTTTAAATGTTAAGGGCAAAGGAGTAGCAGTTCCCAAACCTTGAAAGTCAGGCAGGTGAAGCAGAAGGCCAGGTTGGCTGAGCAGGGATCTTCTCTTGGAAATAAGAGGTTGTATGCCCAGTGGAAGCAAAGTCAGGTGACATGAGAAGAATACAGAGACACTGCTCCCCACTACACGGAGAAAATTCATGTGATGAAAACTTAATTGGAGTTGAAGCTGCCAAAACTTGAGAACGATAAAAAGAGTTTTTTAAGTACATTAATTGTGAAATGCAATGTAGGAATAACACTGGCCTGTTCCAGGATGAGGATGGTTACCTCACAAACAGGGACAGAAACAAGGGAGAGGTGTTTATTGCATTCTTTGCCTATGTCTTCACCATGGTTGACAGACCAAAGGGGCCCCGGTGCCTTGAGCTGGAGGACCATGAATGTAAGAATAATCAACTCCCTGTTGACTCTGAGCATGTGCAGGATCTGCTGCTCCATCTGGATCCCTACAAATCTATGGGATCTGTTGGGATTCATCCAAGAATCCTCAAAGAGCTGCAGATGTCATTGCAAAACCTGTCTTGATGATTTTTGAGCAGTCTTCGGAATCCAGAGAGGTCCCAACTGACTAGAAGCTGGCAAACATTGTCCCAGTTTTCAAGAAGGGCAGGAAGGAGGACCCTGCAAACTACAGGCCTGCCAGTTTCACTTAGTTGCTCACTGTGCTGCACCTGGGTAGATGTGATGTCCTTGTTTCTTGATGGATCCCCTCTCTTGTAGTAGAGGGGTGCTTCCCTCCAAAAGTCTTCCAGAACTACAGGGCTTTGAATTCAATTGCAGTGAGCTAAAAAGCATTTGGCATGATAGTTATCATTAAGCCTTCAGCTGGTTGCAGTGTGGTGACTGAACTGTTGACCTCACGGAGGTTTATACTGTGATTATCAGGACAGTAGCTAGAGTAGGAAGGCCCAGAAGCTGTCCTGGGATAGGAAGATGGGAGAGGGATTCAGCAAAACCTCCTAGCTGGCTGCATGTTAGACTGTAGCTCTCTGTGTGTAATTGAGGGCTCAGTCTGCAGCAGCCCTGAACACACTAAACCCAAATGAAGAGCACTGAAATATGGTAGTGCTGGAGAAGCACAGCATTTCTCAGGAGAGAAAAAACAGACCACCTCTGGTGCTTATAGCTGTGCCAAATTAACCTGAAATTACTTGCAGCAGGTTTCAGGTAATGCTTTCTCCAGGACCAGGGCTAGAGAAATGCAAATTGCTTTACACATGGGTGTTGTGGGATGTCGTAGGTTAAGAAGGAAGTGAGTTTTTTGGGAGGTTGTGGTCAAACCAATCAGTGCTTAGACTTGAATATTGGCACTTGGTTTAGCTACTGAAAATATGGACCGCCTCTGAGAACACAGGGGGTTAAAGCAAGAACTCCCAGGAGGACTCTCTGGTGAAGGAGGTCAGAGCTCCCCTGCCCAGCTGGGGCTGGCTGGGGTAGGGGAAGCCATGAGGCCGGGTGAGGTAGGCCGGAGCCTCAGGCAGAGGAGGGGGGTGAAGGCTCTGAAAGATGGAAGAGTAGAAAAGCCCTGAGAAACATCGAGTCCCCCTGGGAGATAGAAGGAGCCAGTGCCTGTGCTGCCTTGAAATTCGATATCATGGACTGGCAGCGCGGCCAGAAAGAGAAGTGCAGAATGAGGCAAGAGAAGGTGCCGGCAGCTGTGGGAGTTCTGAGCAGACAGAGGCGAAGATTTTAACCCCTTTCTAGAATAATGGAAACCTTACAAATACTGATTCTCCTGAATCTGAATGAGGAGAGAGAGAGATGAAGCAGTGGACAAGTGTGATGAAAGTGAGTACAAGTGAGAGATGTTAGAAGAGGTGAGAAGAATCCTAGGTGGGAGAAGATGATGGAGTGGCCTTGAGCTGGACTCTTTCTTGTGTGGCCATGGACAGACCCATGTTTTTCCTGTAACACAGAGACTGCATTTAGGGGGAGGCAATGCCTTGAAGCCGAAGAGAGTGCAGTGAAGCAGTGGCAAGAACAGAGATGGCTGAGGAGGGTGTGGGATGCCCTCTGTCTTCAGAGAAGAAGAAGAAGAAGAAGATCTCTGTTCACGAGGCCCCTCGGCCCCAGGGGGTGAAAGTTGGGGGGGACTGGTGTCCCAAAATTGAGAGACTGCTGCTTTTGTTGGAACTGGGCAGGGCATCCTTAAAAGGGGAGCCCTAAAAGCAGTCCTGGCCCATGTCCAGTGGTGAGAGCACTGGACATATGGGGAAGAAGTCACGAGGGCCGATGTTCTCCGGGCGGTGCCACGAGTGACACGGAAACACAAGAGGTTTCAATTGTTTTTCCAGGGGAAGCCTATGGTGCAAGGGGGAACTCCTCTCTCCCTGATGGACTTGAGAGTTGATTATTTGAGGGGTGATGATGGACTCAAAAATTGATTGTCTGAGAGATGGTGATGGTGTGGAAATCTGTAGTGTCATTTCATGCTGTGGAGGAAAAGGAAAGGGAGGAGGAGGAATATATTTGGAGGGTTTTCATTCTTAGTTTTGTGTCTGTTCCTTTTGAGATGTTGTAGTTAATAAAGTTTGTCTCCTTTATGCCTAAGTTAGAGCCTGCTTTGCTCTGTTCCTGATTACATCTCACAGAAGCCACTAGGAAAAGTGTATTTTCGTAAGGGGCACTGGCATTGTGCCAACATCAAACCATGACATGGAAATGGTATTTACTGAACCACTTGAGGTGGTGTGGAGGGAGATTGAGTGTTTTTAAGCTTGGAGTTAGAGCAGATTTAATCTGTGTTTTGGGGATGTTGTTTGCCATCCCAAACGGCCTCAGAGGAACTCTGCAACCATCAGCAAATTAATGACTTCTGTCATCCTGGGTCTATCTAGCAGCTTTTGATCCATGCGTAGATTGTGGCCCTGGCATTGAAGCTACCAAGGTAGCTTTGACTTTTCTTGTTGTATTTGTTAAATTTTCCCCTTTCCTGTATCTCCTCTAATTAACTATGCAGCTGTTATTTGGGGAGCCCAGGGAGGATAGCCTCCACTTTCTAGGAGTCGAGAGGGCTGCCTATTCTGCCATGTTCATGGACACCCTTTGCCAAACCCTGACAAAGTTCTAACTAGTTCTGACTAGTTCTTGTCATTCTGTATGCAAAATGTACAGTGTGTCTTCTCTCTTTGAACAGTGAGGGCTTCACTCAAACCCTGCTTTGCTCTGCTGTGAAGCTATCGGGACATGGCTCAGGATGGTGCAAAGTTAAATACTGAGGCAGGAGTTACATTTGTCTACAGAAGCAAACTGAGCTGCTGTGTTCCTACTAGAGCATCTGGGGAAATCCCTGGTGTGAACATTTGGGGAAAGGCCAGTAAGAGCACTGTATGCTGCTCATTGGCCATAACTGGATCAACATGAGCATGAGGCACAAAGCATCACAGGTATCCATGAGCTTATTGTTACCTTTGGTTTAGGTGAGCCTGTAAGTGTTGGCCTGAACTTCTGAGTTACTACAATATAAGTTGTCTGTTAAAGGAAGTAACTCTTGTCTCTCCTTGCTAGCTATGGAGGAATGCTGAGTGCTTACCTGAGGATGAAATACCCAAATGTCGTGGCTGGAGCGTTAGCTGCCAGTGCTCCTCTGCTGTCTGTGGCTGGGCTTGGAGACCCCACCCAGTTCTTCAGGGATGTCACAGCAGTAAGTAGCATCTCTTTTCAGGAGCAGTATTTTCTTCCTTTAGGAATGCTGTTTCATTTTTCTTTTCCAGGTGTTTAAATAGATATCTGTCTTCACTGCATCACTGCTAAGTAGGGAGTGCATTAAATGGCAACCTGAAAGGAAGAGTGGTAGCTGCAGGATGGCTGTGCACTGCCTCTGCTTGGGCAGCTCATGGTTCAAAGGTGTTGCTCCAAGAAGCACAACTCTGTGCCAGTACCTTTAGTACCACTGAGAATTGACTTTCCCATTTCTAGTGCCTTGACTGTATTACAGCCTGGAATTTTTCCCTTGTGCCTGGCTGAACCCCTTTTGGATAATTTATTTTTCAAATCCCCTCCCAAAATGCTGTATTGGTACCAATGATTCACAGCACCTCCTTAGTCCAAGGTGATTGCATTTCAACGAACTTGGAAATCTTCATTTTATAACTAAAAATGTGCAAGGTGTCTCGGGATCACTTAAACTAAAATTTAAATGTGGCTTTTGCAGTTTAAGGGCGTGAAAAGTTGGTGTTGGAACTGTGTCCTGGCTTGTAAAATAAGCATGTATTCTATTTTTGCCATCTGTTGGGGGTTAGGCAGTTTTTCTTATCTCTTTCAAGAACAATGACACTGCCAGGAAGATAATCTCCTGCTAATGGGCTATTGAATTACGCACCGTGGCTGGTAAGATTAGTTACATCATCCCATTGGGAGATGCTCCACCCAGAGGGAGGAGCCAAGCATCCCTGCCACCATAAAACAAGCATTTCTGAGACCACAGCCAGCCTTCTTCGCTGGATTTCCGAGAGGAATCAGGAACCAAGGCCTAGCTGCTCCTTCGCCGCATTTTCGGAAGGGATCTACACCCTTCTGCAGATCGCCGCTCCAGGAGGAGCAGCCACCATCTGGCTGGACTACTATCAACACCCTGACTTCTCAGGGTGTCAGGTTTTTCTCACTCTGCCAGTGGTTTTTTTGCTTGTGCTAAATTACATTGTTATTTAGGTTTTTTTTCTTCCTAGTAAAAAACTGTTATTCCCATTCCCATATCTTTGCCTGAGAGCCTTTTTTAATTCTGAAATTGTGATAATTCGGAAGGAGGGGGTTTACCTTTTCCATTTCACAGGAGGCTTTTGCCTTCCTTCACAGACTCCTGTCTTTTCAAACCAAGACAAACTGACTTAGATTTATCTCATAAGGAAAGAAATGTACTAGCTGGTTGGGCTGAAATATTGTGATGGTGTCTGTTCTGCCTCTTTTTTGACATGAATTTCTAGATCTGGGTGACACAGATGGCTTAGTATGAACTACCTTTGTTGTCCCTCATTTGAGACTGAGGTCTGTGCCTGGTGCAGGAGCCAATGAGCACACAGGGCTGAGACCTTTCATGCTTTTCTGCCCAGAATTATTGCTAGGCTGTAGTTCATTAAGCTGGCACCTCTCTTTCGGGCATTTGCAGGCTTTTATACAAGTTACAGCAAAGAAGTTGCACAGAACTTGTTCACTGGTCAACTTGACCAGTGCTTTTCTACACGTGCTCCAGTCAGTGTCAGGTCATTATACCAGGGTGGTCTGACATTAGCAGATTAGATTTTTACCTTGCTGCTTAGTCTTAGGTTACTTTTGGGCCACCTTAGCATTCTTCTCCCCATCCCTCTGGTCTGGAGGCGATTCATCTTTGTTGACACATTCTTGTCATTCTTGTGTTACTTTGCTGTTATTCTCCACTTCAAAGACCACACCTGTGTATGTAACTTGTGGTCTCTTTGTTCTTATTTATACACATGAACAACTTGTTTGCTGTGCAGAGACTTACACAACAGAAAGCTTTACCAGTAAGTATAAAGAAGAGATGATTATATGAAAATAAACACATTTGAAACTCCTAAGTGCATAAAAGAATAATAGACAACTTGTCTTTTTGTAGAGTTTTACATTTTCAAACAACAAATGTAATACCATTTTGTGTGGAAAAATTCACAGCACCAGAGGTTTATGTCCAAAAAGGAGACAGATTATTCCTGCAATTCTATTTGAATAAAGGGAGAGGCCATGAGGCATTTCCCATGGTGTCTTTCAAATGGTTGGGGGACGCAGCCCCCTTTCTATCCTAATTTCCTGGATGCATCACCCTCTTCCTTTCCCCATTGACTGATGTACTGGGAAGATTAGATCTGGAGCGTTAGCTGATGTACTTGGCTGATGTACTTGGAAGATACACACTTCCTGAATCACCTACTCTATGTCCCTGTTTTCTATGCACCCCTCCTTTTTTTTTCTTTTATATAGCAAAACACTATTCATAATTCTATTAAGCTTTTGTACTTTTTATCTAAGTTCAGGAATTTTACATGGTCTTGGCTGAGCAATGGTCCACAGCAATTAGTAACATTTTTTAGAACTGGTAGTTTCTTCTGTTACTTCCCTATGTGTAAGTCCCTGGCCCTATCTACAAGCAGATTCACAGTCTGTCTGTAAAGACACATTCATCTTATTCCTTTCAATTTAGTCAGCTAACAGGCCCTGCAGTGGGAATTCTTCCCTGGTTGAAGCTAATTTCCTTTCAACATTTGTCTTACTTCAGCTGTGAATATGCTTGGAGTCATTACACACCCTCAAACTTAAGGTGTGGAAAAATCTTTCCAACTAATTTTAAAATATTTTCATGTGGAAAAACTTTCCAACTAATTTAAAAATCTGTTTTCTCTGCAGTAGTAAGCCAAGCTGTGGGCTGAGCTCTTAAGCAAGCATACATTTCAAAGTATGTATTTATGTGATTTCATAGTACCCCCTTCCATCTTCAGTGTGGAGGTTGCTCTGATTTGGAATTTATGCATCTGAAGTCTGATTGTTCTTCTTGCTAAGAACACCCTCGAGAGCTGTTAATCCCAATGATGGCACATGGAATGACTGCAATTCCTCCTTCCTCTGCTAAGCTGAACTGTTTCTGGTCTGTAAGGGTCCTCATGCCAGGCAGTGCTTGGCAGCAGCCCAGCAGTGCCTAGAGGAGAGCTCAGCCATCACAGCAGCCAGAGCAGACCTGCTCCTCTCTCCCAGGCCAAGCTATCCCCACACTCCATTTAGAACCATTAGCAGGTGAAGATCAATAAGCACATCCAGAATGGTTTTTGGAACTCCTAAAGGGATGCCCAGGTAAACTGTGGAAAACTCCAAAATTATTTATTTAAGCATAATTATCAGACAAAGGCAGAATTAAGAAGAAAAGAAAGGTCCTAAATCTATTTTTTTTAGTTCAGGGTGGGTCTTTATAAGAAAAACACCTAGCTAGTGATTTGTAGTTACTTACCTTGCTCTAGCAGGGTAAAGAGACCTCAGAAGAACCCTAATAATTCTTCCTGTTACAAAACAATGGTTGCCAGCAGATCTAATCTGCCTTACAATTTGAGAGAGGAGAAAGAACTTGAGTTCCTAGGGCCTTCAATCATGGAAACAACTTGATCCACCATAACCAGCCACAGCTCTTCAAACCTAACTTAATGTGCTTTTTCAGCATCAGTAATGGTTTTCCCAAGAAAAAGGACATGGTCATTTGGCAGGCCACTAGCAGGCTTAAGAAGAAAAGCAGATCTTGGTCTTGTACTCCCAATGCATAAGTGTCTTCTCCCATGGCTCCTTCTCACAGGCAAACTGCAGTTTCAAGGACTCTGCTCTGTGTTTAAAAACAACAAAACCCTTATGACCCTTGCAGCCTGCCCCTCTCTCTGAGGGGCATGCTTCATACTCTCTTGCTGTTTCACGTTCAGCCTGATGCTCCATGAAGGGCAGAGTGTTCTGTCTGACAGGTCATCCCAGCCAGACCTGGTGACACAGCTGCTGCTTGGCCTGAGCTGTCCAGAGTGTTGGCTTCTGCAGAGACATGCTGACTCTCTGAAGGACAAGGCAGAAGCACTGGTGTCACTGCTCATGGAAACACAAATGAGGTGCTGACCAGCGGGCCAATAACCCCTGTCTTCTTCTAGTCCTTCTGGCAGTTCTTTCTGTTGCAGCCTCTTAAGTATGTCCTGTGGGAAACTGTCACCTCGTATCTTTTCTGTCCCTTCAGGATTTTCAGAAGTCCAGCCTAGGCTGTGTCACAGCTGTCCGTAAAGCCTTCCAGCAGATCAAGGACCTGTGCCTGAGTGGAGGTAAGCCCTGCAGATGGCTCCCAAGGGCAGCCAGCATTCCCAGCCTTGGGGGGAAAAAGGTGATACAGCTTTACCTCAGCTAGTTGTTCAGATAAATCAGTGCAGATGCCCACATGGCTTCCTCTTTCTGCTTGTACAATTGATTTTTTTTCTTTTACTAACAGTTTCAGTTAGCATTAAAATTGGTAACCAATACTGAAACATAAGTAGCTCTGTGGAGCTTTGCACAGTGTTAATGAAACCATTTTTTCTGCATCAAAGTGCAAAACCACTTGCAGGTGAAAACCACTTGTATAGTATTTACAGCTAGTAAAGCCATATGTCTCACCAGTTGCTTGTCCTCAGTATCCACACCATGAAGAGCTGTTCTGGTTGGTGTGACTCAGCTCACAGGACAGATCTGAGAAATATGTGGAGGGCAGTCTAGGTCGTGAAGCAATCATCCAAGTCCCTTCCATCTCCAGTCTTGAACAGTTAGGACAGACTGATGAAGACCCCTGCAATGGCTCCTAAGTAGGCTGGACCAGATGCCATGGGCTGATGCAGCATCTCCTGGAAGCTGTGCGTGGTGTTGGGACAGATGTAGTGGCTTCTGAGTCTTTCTTGAGCCTTGGTCTGTCATGCTGTGTGTCAGGAACTGTGTGGCTCCCAGCTGCTGCTGGTCCTGGAACTGCAAGAAGGGCCCAGGGGTCAAAACGCCATTTTAGCTTTGGGTCACAGCAGGAAGAATGTTACTGTTAACTAGTCAAGCTCTTCCAACTCTACCTGGGGCCATGCTTCCTCTGCAGCTGGAGGTCAAGTGGTCATATTTAAGGCTTCAGCCCTCAAGTGTGTATCCAGAGTCAGGTCCCAGGCTGTAGGTTTCCAAGCAAAAGCAGCCATGCTCTAGTGGTCAGCTGTAGAACAGGATGGGGACAGGATCTGTGACTCCAAAATGAGGAGGATGAAAATGAAGGGAGCAGCTTTCCGCAGCACAGAAGCAAAGGTGTATGGGTGCATCTTGAAGGAATGTCTTTAAAGATATATTTCCTGACTCCAGCTGACCTCTGCATCCCACTGATATTTGAAGGCATGTCTTGAGATCTTGAGAATCCTTTGTGAGGGCTGGCAGTTCTTACTGCAGATGCACCCTCCTACCAGGTACCTGCTCTTTTTTTTTTCTTCCCCAGGAGGTGGTGGTAGTGTTTGTTTTTTGGAGTTGGGTTTTTTGTTTTCTTTTTTTGAAAACAATTTGAGTTGGGTTTTTTCTCGTTCTGGCAATTTTTCCAGCTTTTGAATATCACTGGGTCCTATATGTTGTACCTTGCTCTCCTGCATGAGAGCTTGCCTGGGAAGCCTGCCCTGGGGGACACAGCAGCCCTGCCAGAGAAAAGGTCTGCAGGCATGAGCAAGAGCAGCCATCAGGGCACAGGCGAAGACAGGCTGTACCAATCTGCTCTCCTCACTGTTTCAGCTGGGACCAATTCTGTCCTGGCAGGTGCTGATTCCTCCAGGCTCCCCAAGGAGATCCATGAAGGACAGAGCATGGGCTCTGTGCCACACAACATTGTGACATTGCTCAGGGAAGCTATGCCTGAACGTTCTGTTCATATGTGTAAATTTAGATGCAATGTGTCCTTTCCACTAAAAATCTCATCTTACGTTACAACATCTTTACTCCTGAGTGAAACAAGATCCTGAAACTTGGTATTACTTTCCTCTGTTGAAGTTTGTGTCTTTTATTTTCCTTTCTTTTGCAGCCTATGATGAGATCAGCAGCAAAATGGCCACATGCAATAAGATCTCTAACAAACAGGATGTTTACCAGCTCTTTGGGTTTGCTAGAAATGCCTTCACCATGATGGCCATGATGGACTATCCATACAAAACCGACTTCATGGGTGACCTCCCTGCCAATCCAGTGAAGGTGAGGACATTGGTGTAAGTGGGTGACTTAGGACACTGTCAGGCAGACACCATTGGTGTTGGTCACAGGGTGACATGATGTTGGTCGCAGGATGATCAGTGGTGGTGGATGTTGCAGCCTGTCCAGTCTGACAGTAAATCTACATAATTGAAACTTCTCTGTGATGGTGACTGCTGTGAGGTTTGCTGGAGTTACTCCTATTCTGCTCTGCCTTTACCTTAGACACAAACACCTGTGCAAGCTTGTTGACTTCAGCTTTTAAATACTAAAAACTTGTGGCTTTAAAAAAAGAAAAAAGTAGTTGACTTGTAGCCCATTTCAACATGCTTTCAAAAATGTATTTTTCTTGGTGGGTAAGGGATGGAGATGTGAAAATCAGGCTCTTCTGAAAAATATTGCCCAAGAAGCTAACATACATCAGGTATAATGCAGTAAAAAACCCTACTGCTATGGGGACTGGGAAACGGATGAACTTTCAAGAGAATCACAGATGGCAAAATGTGGGAAAAGGGCCAAGTTCTCAGGGGTTTACAAAGACCTCTAAGACAGCAGCTGCTTTTGAAAGGTACCAGCTTTGATCCCAGATCACCAGAGGCTGTTGCAATTCTTGATGTCTTCTGGTGTGTTGTCAAGCCCATGGGACTTCATTTGCCTCTGGCTTTGTGGCATTTAGGGTTCTAGTCCTACCTGGAGCACACTGTGCAAGAGGTCACACAGGCTCTGCTGCGCTGGAACTCTGGACATGTTGCCTCTGGCTCCACCGGGCATCCAGTTTCCTTCTAGGGTCTGTTTAATGACATCTAAAATGGAAATAATTATTCCGCACATTCACCCCAATCCCTGAAAAGGGCATTAAAATATTCTGATTGTAGGAGGAACTGTTGTTTATCACTTTGGCTCCTCCACCAAGCTACCTAACTTGGTGAAGGAAGTGTCTGCCCTTGTCCTGTCTCCTTGCTTCTATTTTGCTGCTACATGTGAGGAAGCTAAAGATTTCCAGACCTGTTGCATTAGGCCTTTGGAAAGCTACTGAACTATAAAATATGTAAATAATAATTTTAATTAATCTTCCAGCTTAGCCCTTCCACAAAGCAACTGGTAACTGTTCTGTCTGCCATTTGCCTGTAATGTGTCTTACCCAGGTTGGCTGTGAACAAATTATTGCCCATAAAGACCCAATTGAAGGCTTGGCTGCTCTTGTTGGTGAGTTAATATTATCAGTTTGATCTTTTATGGACCACCACGTGTTCTAGAAGCACCTATCAGTAGACCTGTCACATTGCTGTGTCAGGGGAACTGGTATGACTCTGGTCTCCGTCTGGGACATTTTGCCCCCTGTTGATTTTGTCTGTTGGAATGTCTCACAGTGGCCCGTAGGCTCATTCTCTCACCTTTCCCAACTTATTCTTGTCATGTTTCTCAGGTGTTGAAGCCCCATAGCCTGTTATCTGTTCATGAGATGTGGACTTCTGAGATATTTATTTCTTTTCCAGAAGTTTACCCTTACTCTGGCTCCAGCAGTCATGGGCTCAATGCACATTCACTGAAGGAAGTTTTCTGGTCTCCTTGTTGAGAACAAGTCCTGTGGTGTTAATCCAGGGACAAGGCAATCTTAAATACATCTTGTATACACACATGTACATTTATCTCTGTGACCACTTATTTTGTCAGCCGGCAGTGTTTGTAAGGAAATTAATAGAGATAGAATTCAAAGAACTTTTGAAGAGTTCCTCATAAAATCTTTCAACTTGCTTATTAAAAACAAGTTCTACCATGGTCATTACTCAGAAAAATAGGTTCTGAGTGGCACAAAAAAAATTAAGGAATTGTTACAGATTTAATGCAATTTAGTATGACTGGGAGCTAATTTTTTTTCTTTTCACAAGTATGTATGTGCCCCAAGTCAGAAATGTACCCATCCTTAATCACTGCTAAAGATATTTGGCTGGCAGCTAGAAGCTTTTTTAAAACACTAATGTCTTGACAAACACTGTCAGATCTACTGGATGTAGTCACATGCTACTTCTTCTGTGAGGAAGAGTGGGAGTCTTGTTTCTTTGAGATGAATGAGCCAAGGGCAGATTTCTTCCTCCCAGTTCTAGGGGAACACCTCATGCTTCTCCCTGTCTCCCCAGCTGCATTCACTTGGTGGAGTTTAATCATAGAAGAGGAATGATCCACCAGAACTTTAGGCAGGAGACTGGCTTTCCTCCATACTTGACCCTCTGTGTCATACTGGAAAACACTTTTTTCTACACGTGCTTCATCAGCCCACCTCCTGCCAGATAGAGTGTAGTGCCATGTGCTGTGATGCTGAACTGGCAACAGGTTAATGGGGACACTGTGAATGGGGATACTGATTGCTTCCAGGGCAATAATACTCCGTCTCCTTAATGTGAATGCATTCCTCTCTACCTGCAGAGAACCAGACTAGCACTTACCCATCATATCATGTCTCAAGTGGTATTGCTGTCACGTCAGGTTTGCTTGGTTCATGATAAGGGAAACTAGTGTCCAAACATCTGTTTGAACATCGTAGCGCTCAGGGTGGCAGAGTTTTGATCCACATTTAGCAATCAGAGCCTCAAAAGAAATGGAATAAAATACCAGAATGGCATGGCTTGGAAGGAGTTTTCTTCTTGAGAAATCGGAGGAGTAAGATGAGCAAGGTGCCACAGGGACCTGCTCTAACTGGCATAGCTGAAGCCCTGCCTGCTATCCAGGCTTTTAACCCATTACAAAGGAAATTGTCTAAACGGGACAATATTGCATTGAATTGAGGGCAATAATCAAGTTTGTATCATCTGAAAGAATTTGTCAGTCCCTTGTAAAAGCTTTACCATAAAGCTGGATTGTAACCTTGTACAGTTCCAAGCTCTGTGAGTTCTGTCCCATCCTTGCACACTCATGCAACCCTTGGCTTGGTTTTGGCCATGAAGTTCATGTGGGAGGTGGTGGGTGAGACAGCAGTTACTGACTGGTTTTATGCTGTGTTCGCACCTGGCAGGGGTGTTCTACAACTCCTCTGGCTTGGCACAGTGTTACGACATATACCAGCTGTACCAGTCGTGTGCTGACCCCACGGGCTGTGGCATCGGCTCAGATGCAGAGGCTTGGGACTACCAGGTAAGAAGTTAGAGACCCCAGCAGGTTTCAGCTGCTGTCCTGTCTATGCCCCTGCCCCATGACAGCTCTTGCACTTCTAGGTTTGCACCGAGATCAACTTAACATTTAACAGTAACAATGTGACAGACATGTTCCCTGAGATGCCCTTCACGGAGGCTATGCGTGAGCAGTACTGTTGGAACAAGTGGCGTGTGAGGCCGCGAGCACACTGGCTGCGGACAAACTTTTGGGGAGAAGGTAAGTTGTGCTGATTACTTGTCTCTTTGTGTTACCCTGTAGCTGTCTCCCTGTTTCCCTCAGTCCAGCTGAGCCCCATGAGGACAGGCACAGCACACTAATGCGTCCTGGCAGAAAGTTACAGCCTTGTGCTGACTTGAGCCAAACAGACCTTTCTGTATCTCTTTGGTAGAGAAGAGGAAAACATAAAAACTACCAGTAATTTGTTCAATTATTTGATGTTTTCTGTTCTTGGCCATATTCGATGCCATATCCAAACACATTTGGATAACTGGGCAGGAAGGAGACCTCTGAATTATGAACTCTCTGAATTTCAGACCTGAAAAGTGCAAGCAACATCATTTTTTCAAATGGAGACTTGGACCCATGGGCTGGAGGTGGGGTAAGCATTGCACTCCTCTACCCTGAGCACAGAGCAACCTTTGCAGATGACATACTGCCCTCCCTCCCTTTCAGAGCGGCACTGGCAATTCAGTTTTAACCTGAGTTTCTGTGAGCAGCTGTTTCATGGTGAACCACTGAGGACTCTCGGGACACTAATGACAGACACGTTGAGTAGTGTTCAGCCAGGAATACTGATGGAACAAATATGGCTTTCCTAGTGCAGACATGGCAGAACCTTCCTTACTCCACACCCAAGGTCTGAACCACAAATTGGTTTCTGTGTTCACACGTGGTTTCAATGCTGCCAGCCATGTGGTCTGGCTCCCTCCAGTCCTAGCACACTTGATGAGACCAGGCGGATGCTATGAGCAGCAACGCAAACTAGGATATGTTTTGTCTTAGATTCAACAAAACCTCAGAGTGCTGTCAGTGTCCAGTCTAAAATTTAAAATCCCAGGACTGGATTTTGTGTTAGTTAAGCTCCTGATTGAATACAGAAGCTCAGTGTTTTAGACTGGCTTGGAATCCCAGGAGGAACAGGCTCCTTAGGGTGCATGGGTCCAAAGGAGACCTAACTTCCAACTACCTCTACTGGAATCAGCTGAAGTTCCCACTTTGCGGAAAACATTCATTTGGGGCAGGTGATATGGTTCGTTCAGACTGTTAGCTGCAGATACCAGCCTTACGAAGGATGTCTTCCCATGTTTTTCCTCAGTCTTGCCCAAATCATATTCCAGTTTTCAGAACTCATGTCCAGCTCTTCCCAGTAACTTGGTGAGAATTGATCTTTGCTCTTCTCCTCCCAGATAAACAGCAGCCTCAGCCCTTCACTGATTGCACTTACCGTTAAAGGAGGCGCCCATCACCTTGATCTCCGGTAAGTATCAAACTTTCCTTTGGCTGGCAAAATCCTGATTCCCTAGGTATTTGATCTCAGCAAGCCACAGCCCAAACAACCAGGAGATATTTCAGAATCACAGAATCATAAAGTTGTTGAGGTTGGAAAAGATCTCTAAGATGAACCCAACATCACCACCATGTTCACCACCAAGCCATGTCCTCAAGTGCCACATCCGCAAGTTTTTTGAATGCTTCTAGGGATGGTGAATTCTTCACTTCTCTGAGCAATCTGTTCCATTACTTTACAACCCTTTCCATGAAAAAATTTTCCCTATTCTCCAGTCTAAAGATCTCCTGGTTCAACTTGAGGCTGTTTCCTCTCGTCATATCCCTTGTTACCTCGGAGCAGAGCCTGACCCCCACTTAGCTACAATCTCCTGTCAGGGAGTTGTAGAGAGCGAGATGGTCCCCCCTGAGCCTGCTTTTCTCCAGACTGAGACCCCCAGCTCCCTCAGCCATCAGCCATTCCTGGTGCTCCAGACCTTTCCCCAGCTCCATTCCCTTCCCTGGACATGCTCCATCCCTTCCATGTCTTATTTGTCAAGAGGGACCTAAAACTGACCTCAGTATATGAACTGTGGCCTCCGAGCACCTATCACAGGGCAAGTACCTAAAGAGGATGGTACAAGGTTATTGCAGCCCAGTACCAATAACCTTGTGATCTTCTGAGTGATCTTCTTCCCCAGCACAGGGCTCTTTCAGCCTCCAGGGATGCTGAGCTGTGCAGAACTTGGCATTCAGCTCACCTACTGTCATTAGATCATGTTCTTGCGCAGGGGTTGGCACAAGTGTGAGACAGCCTGCAGCAAGCAGTCACATGAAGTAGTCCAGTGCCATCTGGCGTTAGCCATCTGCCTTTAGGTCTGGAGCAGAGGGGGCAGCAGCCAGCAAGGGCAAGCTTGGCCCTGCTGCCCAACCGTTCTGGAGATCGGACACTGCAACTTGATTTCCAGGGCACACATGTGAAGCACAAACCAGTCAGTCTCTGTCCTTAAAATCACAGACTCTGTGCAGGAGGCAAGTACCAACTGTCCAGTAACTGACACTGCTCTGCTTTCCTCTGCTTTTTAGGGGACACAACCCAGCTGACCCCCCATCCGTCACAGAGGTGCGCAAGCTTGAAGCCAGGATCATCAGCAGCTGGGTGAAATCTGTAGGCATGGAGCAGGTGCAGGAGCAGCACGCAGGAGCTGCAGCAGGCAGCTAGCCCTGAGCCCTTCCATCCCCACAGCCCCTGTGTGCAGCTGCTACAGGACACAGCAGCCTGCTGCACTGGTTCTACTACGCTGGCTGGGACACTGTTCTCTCCTCTGCCATGATGGTGGGAACTCCCTTTTCCAAAGTGTCCCACTTACACCTCATTGAGCATGAAAACAAACACAGAAGACGAAATCACTGACAGAAGCCAAAACCACATTTTCTCGGCTCCGTGCTTGCCTGCTCCGAATGAGCTGTGACAAAGGGCAGCAATACAAAAAGCTTGCCTGGAAGGTCCAAGAACCATCACAGCCCTGAAGAGTATGGTTGCATGAGGCACCTTAAGGTTGAAAATAAACTATTTTTAGAGAAAAAGGAAATACTAGAGGGTTAGTAGAAAAAGCAAAGGTTTAATTATGACTGACACAGAATCATGGTGAGCTCCACTAGTGACCAGTTAATTAAAACAGACTATCAGTCTTAGCTAGAGCTGTGGGTTGGGGCTGTTTTAGTTTTAGCTTGTTGAAGAGATTCCTGTTGCTAAGATGAAGATTTACACAAAGGATTCCTGGTGTGCACTGCTGTCACTCAAGGGCTGTGTAGTGGTGACCAGTAAAGCACACTTCCACTGAGGCATCTTCAGAGCTTTTTAAAATCAATTGCAAGTATATTAAAGCGTGTGATCTAAAAGTTTATTAAAAGGTGTGATATAATTTCATGGCTTGGTAGTATAACCAAACAAGATAAAAAAGTTCCTTCTCACCTTCCCAGGTGAATCTTTGCCCATGAACGGGTGCTACTAGACTGACCAATACTCACCAATAATTAGTAGCATAACTGCCAAAATACTAATTCCTGGTAACCGACTGTCTCAGTTGATTTTACTTTACAATGATTTTATGAGTTAGTGGAGAGGATTCCTGAGTCCCCAGAGGTTTCCACTGTGCAGCACAGTCACAGTGGTGCTTGGTGTCACTGTCTGCACTGCTGGGCCCTCCCTGGTCACAGCACGACTGGTTCCCAGAGCCATTGCTGGTGTTTCACAATATTTGGGTGCTGAGATCTGTTTCGTCCATCTCTGCCCTGTTCTTAAAAAAAGACCAAAGCTTCTGGTCCTTCCAGCCAGGGATACTGAGGAGAGCAGGAACAGATGGAGCCGCTGATCAGCTTTTTCAGATACATGTAAATGAAGGACAACTTGGAAGACAGAATTAGTGAAACTCCAGTCCCTATAAAAGTCGCTCTGCCAGTGGCATTACATCCTCAGCTCGACCTGAATCCTCTCTGTTCATGCTGATGAAAACCTCCATGGCTCCTCCTTAGAGCTGCCACTGTTCTTTTTGCTCCTGCTCAAGTCAGGCTTTGGTTTTGTTGCTGCTATATCAAGTATGCCTTTCTGAAGTGGTCATCCTCTGTTGGGCTCAGAGCCTGCAACTTTTCTGAATTCAGATTTGCTATACCCCAGCCGTTACTCAGGATTAACACATTGGGGAAAAAAGGAGAGGAAGGATTGCATCCTGCTTTTATTTCCCTTCAAACAGCACCCTTCACACCGTTAAGTAGTTCCCAGTGATCATCAGCTCAGCAGTGTATTAACACAGCCAGGTTCAGGGGCAAGTGTTTCAGGAAGTCACTGCAAGTCATCCCAGTCACCAAGGCTGGCTTTGTGCTCTGAAGAGAAAGGAGGGCTGGGTGTCTGCTGACCTTCCAGAAGGACAAGTTTTTTAATCCCCTTCTCTTGGACTATACTGAGCTCTTACTTTCCTCTTACAGACAGTTCTTATTCCAAAGGAATACACATAGTATGATTGATATGGAAGGATTAACGGGCTTTCAGATACTATGGCAAAAGAGATAATACACATGGACATCCAGGACAGACGAACAGCGCCATAAAAGAAATCATCGTAGAAGTCTGAAGCCAGTGCCACCAGCATCCATAATGTTTTGAATCCTTTAGCAAGCAAAGCATGGGAGGTAAAAAGAAAATCCTGTTCTGTGGTGCTGTCTGAGCTGAAGGGAAGAGCCAGAAAGCATCACTCTTGAGCATCATGGGAATGCTGCTCCTGGTTGAATTTCAGGGCCACACAAGGAAAATAGCATATAAGCAGTGAGTGACCCAGACCAGACCATGGCTGTAGACCCTGTGCTTAAGGCCTGCACCAGTGAGGTTGTTGAACAAAGGTTCAATTTGTTCTATTGTCATTTACTGACACAATGAGGGCAGCCAAGGTGGGAATATTGTACAGAACAGGAACTCAGGGCTGAGCTCCAGTGGATGCAGAGGCTTCCAGCTTTGGACAGCAATCTCCAGCAGTATTTCAAAGAACAAAAAACCTAAGTCTTTCTTCCCAAATCCAAAATCAGAAAAATTAAAACACCTTCTCTTGAAGCAATACGCTTCATGGAGCTATCCCATCATGTCAGTTTTACTGATCCTGTTAAATATACTGAGTGTGACACTGGCAATCAGGAGCTAAATTCCCTTACAGGGCTATTTCTAAGAGGCAAGTCCTGAAGCGCAGAAAAAATACACAAAACTGTAAATGTGTTATTGCAAAAACTTTTCCCGTCTTCATCCATCATCACTGCCAACATCACGCTGGGATGGAACAGGAAACAAGGTGTATTTGGAGGAGTAACCAGAACTGTACCTGAGCTTGGCATGGAATGCTGAAAATCCTGTTAAATGAAAGTCCTACAAAACTGCCAGTTTCTAAAGACCTGTTATGGGAATTCAGCTTTCAAAAGTTCAGGGATTAGATGGTAACTGTGCCCCATCCATCTGCTGAATTTTTTTGAGCATACAGGCCAGTATTTCCTGAATTGTGGCTCAGTGCCCCAAGTGTGAGACTCCCAAGTCCACAGCCCTGCAGTTCTCTGTGGCTCTGCCCATGCCTGGCTCTGTTTCTCAGTGAAAGCCCAAGGCTTTCCATTGTGAAGGACAGAATCCCTGGCTCAGTGGTGGCTTTCCCACAACACTCCACTTAAGCCAGAAGTGTCCCAGCATGTAGAAACACCAAAGCGGATTACGGACCCAGCAGTTCAAGCTTTGGAACAAGGAACCACAAATTGAGCTGGAGTTGTGCTGGAGGAGAACACTATGGACAGAAAGAGGCTGTGGAGCTCAGAGACTGATCTGACCCAGCAGTTTGTTAAGGAAGTAAAAATAAACAAGCAATGAAAATGACCTCTGCAGAAGAACAGGAAGAACAAATGAACTTCGTTGAGATTATTTCGTTTGTGCCATTTCACAGGTGACATAGGGGTCTGAAACAAGCATTTGTTCTCAAAGGGAGTGAGAGCTAACAACGTGAACCTCAGGTTTAAAGGCTGAGGAGAGCAAAGCCACATTTTAAAGAGACTGCATGTCCCAAGAGGGACTAGACAGAAATCAGCTGGACCAACAAGCTCAGCTAAAAGACAAGACATATTTGGCGAAGTGACAGTTTATTCTTCTCTCCTTCAACTCATTAGGAAATTAAATACTACTCTCAAGCCAATCATAAGGCAAAAAAAGTATCACACTGACTCCCATAGTCCCATTTGCAGAATCAATTACATTAAGACTTGTGTACAACTTCAAAACCAGAAGATTTTTGGTAAGCATTTATATGTATTCCATTTTCTAAGAAATCTCTCTTGCCTCAGTCAGGCAGCTCTCTGGTGAAACACCAAACCCTGGAAGTTTTACAATCCATTGCACAGTCATAATTAAAGGTTCAAAATCTGCTTTGTTCAAAGGCACAAGGCCAAAGCAACACAGGTCAGCAGGACCTGGGTAGTGTCACTGAATTTTTTTTTTCTTCTTTAGTCTCTAATTTTAAGCCTTTAGCTTTTAGCCCAAACTCAGCTCCTCAGCAGCACAAACCTGCTGCATAAACAAAAAAACTGAAGGTGCTTCCTTCCACAGTTCCACTGCACTATCCTCATCTGTTGTTGTGCCAAAGAAAACGGAAGCCTTGGCAGCAGATCAGTTGTGTAGCTAAAGGCCATAGTGACAGGATTCCACTGCAGTTGTAAGTGAGAAGCTTGTTCTCAGAGTTACTGCTGGCATGTGAACAGGAAGAACATTAACATTCTGCACTGACTAGTTATGTCCTGTCAATCCCAGGACAGGGTCCCTCTGATGACAGAAAAATGTGCACTTAAATAATTCCTAAAATTTCTCCATTTCCATTAGTACATGGAATGATAAATATTATATAAAATACTTAAATAGTGGTCCCAAGAGTAACTTGTAACTCCAGCAAACAGAATGGATCAGCATAAAACAAATAAAGATACATCTTACTTTACAAATCAAAGGTTACAATGCTATAAAATACCTCCCTCAGCCACTGCAAAATGAACCATTAGAGTCAAATTCAGTCAGCTCCATTAACGGCCAGGGACCCCTGGATTTAGTGGGGACTGCAGCTCCTGGCCCTGTCCATGACACCCACTACCATGGGGGGAAGAGACTTTCAGTAAGACCAACCTTTTCTGGAAATATGAACAATCACATTTCTGAGATCTTATCCGTTAACACAGGACTGTCCGAGTCCAAATCCAGAAGGAAAAGCACTCTAGAAAGCTCATTTCCAAATTCATGGCTTAAAATCTGTATGTGTGCACATATAAAAATGAAAGATCCCAGGGCTCCTGTAAGAGTCTTTAGAAACCTGGGTCTACTTGTCTTCAAGTAACTGAAGTTAATTTCTCAAATTCTATTGGGGCCTAGAACTGCTGTAGACTGTCTGCTTTTAACACTACTGCTGAAAATACCCACTGTATTCCTAAGGAAAAAAATAATTGACAATTTCTCCACGGTTCAAGAAATTATGAATAACAAGAACTTTGCTGTACAGCTGTAAGCTTGAGTCAACAAAAACCATGATGTGATATCTGAACAGGAAGGGACAGAAGGAGGCTGATACCTAATATACTCACAAGCTTTCCCAGTGCCCAACCTCTGAAAAGCTGAAAGCAGCTTTCAGTCAGAATACCTGAGTCTAACTGATGCAATTAAGATATAAAATGCACGTGTAGTTTTACTTGCATTTCACATTATCTCCTGCTTTTCTGCAGGAAGTTAAAAAACTGCAATACTTCTACAAAATTATGTATCACTTTGAGCTAAACCAGCAGCAAATTCTCTTTCACCATTTATTTCAGCCACAACTTGAATACGCTTCCAAGTGCTCTACAAAACTAAGACACTATACAACAGATGCTCTGCTGCCTCTTTTTTCTCCTAACACTATGCAGCATATCTCGGGAGTTTGGAATGAGAGTACCAGCAGCAATACTGACAACTTCTTGCTGGGACAGCACTACAGCTCTTTGTTTATTCCACTTTGCACCTGAACCACTGTCACAGTCTGACAAAGGAATGGCTCTGTAATCCAGTGTTTCAGTGAATCCAGAATAAACTAGAAAACTGGAGGCTTACTCCTGCTCTCCAGGAACAATGCTGTGCCCTAAGCCAATTGGCTGCATTCTCAGTATTTAATAAGCATTTAGTAACACTGACATAAGTGAGTCATCAGTTAAGGGGGTCCTCAGAGCCCCAAGAATGTCATGGTCCACACTAGAATTACCTTCTGAACCTCATAACCAATGCCAGGGAAACCAGCTTCATATGGCACAGCTTTGCCCATCCCAGAACCAGAGATCAGATTTAAGACTGACGTGCTTTCTTCAAACCAGAGATGCTTTTACCAAGCTTTTGTCTGTCGTTTGAAGTCAAAAAAGGTGCATTATAGCATCTCTCCTCAAACCCTGAAAAGTAAAGTGACTTGAAGATAAAAATGCCACCACTGGAAAATCCACTGATGTAGAGTCTATGCTGGTACCCAGATAGGGAGCGGATGAGCCTCTGTGTTAAAGATGTATTTGTCAAGGTTGATTAAGTCTGTGTCATCTGAGAATAGCAGAAACATGTATTTGAGTGTTTCCCCAAGGAAGAAGCTCTCCATTTTATCCCGTGGCTCTGGATTACTGGGATTCTGAACATTGTTAATAGAAGTATAACCACCTGTAGGAACCTGTGCAAAAAAAAAAAAAAATTATATCTTTGCATAACCTAAAATAATTTCTTACTTCCTAACATCCAGATGCATGTGGAAAAGATAAGTGCTACGAACAGATCATGTTTTCATGCTTTTCATTTCATACTTGGTTTTCATTTATGTATAAAGCTTCAGTAATGAAAAAACAAATCTCATTGTATTTAAAAAGAAACGACAATGATAAATGAAGCAAAATATCCATTTGTGCTCAGGGTAGAGAGGTATCACAGAGAACATCCCTTTGAAGTTTCTGGACAAATACACAGAAAGGAACCAGCAATTTCTACATCAGAGCTGACCCAAGCCTTGTATCTGTTTCTCTTAAGAACAGACCATTGACATCGGGTGCCACACTTTCAGAGCATATCAGTGACATCTCCACGAGCACAGAATGAACAGAAAAACCTTCTATTAAACCATGAATGCCATTTTGTGTTCTTTCTTTTTTCTTTGGCAACTTTAATTGAAGAGTTCTTTCAATCCAGCCATGCTCTTATCAGCTTCCAAAATCTAAAAACTACAGATTCTAACACTTTGGTAGTCTTGCCTACACTTTTTCACTTTTTCATCACTGTAATACATTTTCTTTCACATATGGACTAAGCAGTGTGTCTCCATCTGTAAGAGAACAATTTTTCTGTATATACTTACAAATTTCCCCATAGTTATCTGATGAATCTTGAAACACAGTATGTTTTCAAAGTTGGTGTTAGAAAGCAAGTGAGCAAATACAGTCCTGACAGGACAAGGTTATTATAAACTGGCCTTACCCTGGTGTATCTGTTGAAGTTCTGCAAGATTTCCCAGCCCCAGTCTTGGTATTTCTTATCACCAGTGAATCTGTACATATAAAAAAGGCTTTCCACAGTTTCTGGTCGCAATAAATTGTGCCTGTCTGCAGGCTGCGAGAGAAAAAATGGCAAGAGTATTTCAGACAGGGAATTTCCTCAAGGATATATGCACGCAGAAAAATAATTATTCACATCTCCATCTGCTCCCAAGAGCTTGCTATGCATAAGTCAACTTCTAAATATACTGCAGGGGTAACTAAAACCAAAGCCTAGGGTACAGCTAGAAGGCAACGCAGAGAAAGAATTAGCTGTTCCACAACCACAACAAACCCCATCACTAGTTTCTGGCCAGGAGTTCAACAGCAGAATAGAGCTACAGAGAAATCATGGAATTGGAGTTCAGGCCAGCTATCTGCTCACCTTGATTTCTACATCCTTGTGGCCCTTCTGTGCATGGAGGTTGAAGTGTACGATCTCTGGGCTCAGGCCTGTCTCTACCTGAGCATACATCTGGTAGCAGGTTTCTATAAGAGTTTCAGCCAATTTCATATGATCAGCAGCCAGGCCATTGTGAGCTCCCAGTGCTAAAGTACCCGGCAAGAAGCAAACCAAGTGATCCTGCAAGACAAGACAACTATTACTGAGAAGCTACACATCAAACAACAAGGGGAAGTAAGGGGGCACCATCTTTTTAATTTTTTTCTTTTTAATTTTTTATTATTTCTGTTCTTCAAAAGACATTTCTGGTACCAAGAACTTGAGGATAACTGTTTAACAATCTCATGTAACATGAGGTAGGCAGCATTATTACAAAAATCGTTAATTTCAAAAATGTACAAGAATGTGTTTTTATGATAAGTTTCTGAAAAAAAGGTCTCAGGTCATGTTGAGGGGAAGGAGAGTGTCTGTTGGTTTACCAGAAGCATACATTTCATATCAGCTCATGCAGGGCATCAACAGAGCCACCTAAAGGCTTGGTGTCCTCATTCTAACCTAATGATAGGTTAGGGGCTAACCTACCATTGATGGAAGAAAGTAAGCACCGCAGATTAATGTCACATATGGGATCTCAAATGATTTTCAACATTCAGAATCAAAGCTCAGGTCTCATCACTCAAAAACATAGTAAAACCACTCTGATGTCCCTGTATGGACCTTTAAAAGCTTTGTCCAGTCCTTAAGGAGAGTGGAGGGTTGTAAAGGTCAGCATAGACATAGGAGCCAAATATCCCCCACTGTTCCAGCCAGACAGGGTAAGAGACCTGTGCAGCCTTTCGCCCAATAATAATGGATTAAAATGAAAATTCGGACTCCCTGAAACAGAAGCAAGTGTTCTGACAAGTACAGACACCAAAGCGAAATCTATCTGTCTCAATTCAACTCTGTCCTGTCTTGGAATGGGGCAGCCCCTTCTACCCAAAACCCAGACTCTGGTCTTAGTTACAGCAGGTTTTTTGGAGAGCTTTTGGGAAATTCAGATCCAAGAAGCACATGCTAAAAACTAGAACTGAGTATCTTAAAAATACTACATCAGGAAAGGCTATACCTACATTAATAATACATCACTCATCTTTCAGACAAGCCACGCAAATATACAATACCTGCACTGCACGAGATTTTTAACTGGAAGATCTTAAAATACACAAATTGGGAACAGAGGGTTAAGATAAATCAGTTTTCTCTACAGCAGACAGCATACTGTTATAGCCAAGAATCTTCCAGGTAGGAAAATAAAGATGTCATGAATGGACAGAAACCTCCAAAATTATTGATTTCTTATTTAACACCATAACACAGTATTAGATGACACGCTTCTTTTGAAGGCAAATCTGAAAACATGGGTGTGCAAGTGTCTACATATATTTTTCAATTATTGAAAACTAGTAATACGTAAAATAAGTATTATCTCAACAATTTAGGACACTGGAATTTTATTACTAAAACAGAAAAAAAAAAGAAAAAAGAAAGACTTAATTCCAGCACCAAAATGTTCAGTCTTGAAGGAAGAAAATGGGTTTACTAGAGTAACTCAAAGAGAAGGCCCTCAGTTTGCACATGTGGTTAGTACCTACAAGGCAGTTAATGAGTAACTGCCATTACACTGGACGGATGTGTATGTATATATCATCTTGTGTTTTGGGTTTTTGTTGGGGGTTTTTTGGTTTGTTTTGTTTTTGGGTTGGTTTGGGGTTTTTTTTTGTGGTTTTTTTTTTGTTTGTTTGTTTTTGTTGGGGTTTGTTTTTGTTTTATTGAGAGGGAAAAGCTTTGCATTTGCCTCTGTGTTGGGTTTTATTTAAATTTTGTAATGTTTTTTCTGTTTTCTTTTGCAGTTATATTCCTTACCATCTTGGCACTGAAATGGCCATGAGCAAGCTCTCCTACAAAAGTAAGCTTCTTGGGTTCTGATCTCTGAAGAAGATGCTTTTTCACTCCTTCTATGGCCCTCATATAATCTTCCAACAGCCTGTGAAAAAAATCATCCCCAGTTGGCTCACATGCACACAGTCAGAACATATTTGATCATAGCTGATGTTCAGCACAATCTTTTAGATGACTGTTACTTCAGTCTATAGAGTAATATTTAACTAAACACGAAAACTTAAAAAAACCCCTCAGTAACCATCAACACAACATTAATCAGTTGTCACTACCATGTAGCAATACTAGGTTTACTTGAAAAGTAAATAATAATACTTTAATACTTATTCAAATATTAAAGAAAACACCTGCAACTGTTTCTAGGCAATAACCTGATTTTATTTCAAAAATCCTTGGAAGCAGAGTTATTGAAATCACAGAAAATCCAGGCTGGGAAGGACTTCTTGGGGGTCTCTATTTCAACTCTCTGCTCCAAGGCAGATTCAATTTCATCAGGTTGTCTGAGTGGTTATCCAAGCAATTTTTCAGTACCCCCATCCAAAGATGGAGATTCAAAGAGTTTAAGCAATCTTTTCCAATTGACCTTTCTCACTGTGAAACACTGTTTCACAGTATTTAATTTCATTTTTCCTTGTTTTTGTGTACTTTCAATATGGAAAACAACCTGTTTATGTGGCTCACAAAACACCACTGTGGTCCCAAAGACACTGGTTCTCCATTTACAGTAAGGTAAGCCCTGTAAAGAGCAGTGATGAAAGCTTTGTTTGCAGAAAGGCATCTGCTCTGACACACAGAAATGCCTCCAAGAGGCACATTTTTGCTCTCTCTGCATTAAACTCCTTAAATTTAACAAGGCGTCTAACAGTCTAACAGAATTAGCTTATATGCAAACTTGTCTTGAAGGAAAGCTTCTTTTCCAACATCTTTAACTCCTCCTTGTAAACACTCTTCCACTAATGCAGTACAGATAAAAGAAATACATGAGACTTGAAAAGGGACTTTTCACAAGGGCATGCAGTGATAGAGCAAGGGTCTTTAAACTGAAAGCAAATAGATTGATACTGGATATTAGGAAGAAGTTTTTCCCTGGCAGGGTGGGCAGGCCCTGGCACAGGGTGCCCAGAGAAGCTGTGGCTGCCCCATCCCTGGAAGTGTCTGAGGCCAGGCTGGATGAGGCTTGGAGCAGCCTGGTGTAGTGGAAGGTGTCCCTGCCCATAGCAGGGGTGGCACAGGATGAGCTTTAAAATCCCTTCCAACCCCAACCAGTCTGGGATTCTGGAATTAAAGAGAAGATAACACAAACATCAAACTTCTGTCTCCCTTCACTTTTCATTAACAAACCCAGAGCAAACACAGACATTGCTGTCAAAAGGAAATGCCCACAGTATTTCAGACACGTCATTATTATTCTCATCTCCTTTCTGTGACACTCCTCACATTTGACGATCTGAGGAAGAAAAGGTTTTTGTGGAGAGGGAGTTTTCAGACTAAGGCTAACTCTCCTCGTGTTCTTTCATCATGTCACCACAGGTCTCTCTTCTTAGCTTGCTTTTAAAAACAGTACTAAGTTCAGCTGACTCTTGAGCACATGCATTGTTTTTCTTTAAGCAGCAAACTACAACAGAGGGTTTTACAGCTCGCCTGATTATCACACCAATATGAGAAGTGTAAAGAACTTACTCATTTTCTTTCTTTCCTCCCTGAATCCACTGCTTGAGCAGGTACTCGTAGTAGCTGTCAGCTCTGGCTCCCAGAGTGTAGACCCCCAGGTGGGTGAACTGCCCGCTGTTGGTGTTGATGAACATAGGCACAAGGCCATCATTTTTCCCTGAGAGGATGTGAACATGCTTCATCACCTCATCTACAGCTTTCTAGAAGAAAGAAAATGGAAAACATAAATTATAGGTATAAATGAGGTACAGAACTGTATCTAGTCACTATAGCCCAGTAACAAACCTGTAACTCTGCTTCCCCAAATTAGCATCACGGACATCAAGTTCAGCTAGAACAATATATTAAATTCAAGATTTCAGACTTTTAGACTCTCAAAATATGATGTTCTGGTTATGTTCAAGTACTCTGAAGCAATTATAATTGCTTCCTTTGCTTGAAGGCAAGCCCACTCAAAAGCCAGTACTACAGCACTCAGATTTGCTCAGACTTGCAAAGTAGAAGTCCAGCAAAAAAATCAACTACATGAATCTATTTAGCAATAGCTAGGGTTCTTTAAATGACTGCATTCTTCAACACTGAGCTGTGGATACAGTTCAAAATAATAACATCAGCAAACAAAAAGAAAAATAGAAAATATTATTTTCTCTGAAATTCTTTTTATTTCAGCTAACTTTTCCCTATATGGTGACCTGCTCTCAGACTCTTAATTATTGAATGACATTTTAGTTCCTTGGATGGTAAGATTGCAGTTTTGTTCTCTGCACACAGAAAACAGTATCTAGAAACCACACTCAGAAATTTTTATTTTTCCAGTTAAAAGCTGTTTCTGAGGAAGAAAAACAATTACTCATCTCCACTATTACTTTTGGTATTCAATAAAATAATGGAATATTTTGTTTCTTTTTCTTCCCTTGTTTTAGAGTTTCACAACTTATTTATTGTAACTTATAGACTCCTGAGACCACGAGTACTGATGGACAGTCAATGGTAGAGCTGCAGAGAAATGGAAAAAGAAGGCAGTATCAACTGATTCTTCCATACCCGGAATTTCTCATCTCCAGTCAGACGAGAGAGCTCCCTGAACTCCAACTGAATGCTGGTCACCTCTGCCACAGTGCTGTCAGATGTCCAGCGAGGGGGATGTGCAGTGCCCCGACCAATGTTGACGTCAGAATATGGGATCTTGGAGGGCGTCTTGAATGCTGGCATAAGCCTGTTCCCAATGTCTTTCTAAAGAAAACCCAGGAGCACAGGTCAAAACAACAGTTAAACCAAAAATACATAGATATAAATGGACATCCCATTTTCTTCACAAAGAAGATGGAAAAAGATAGAACAGCAGCTTAGTTTTAGATGATGCAAGCAATTAAAGAAATTTTAAAAAGTCATTAACGTATTCATAGTAATGAGCAGAGTTTCCACCTTGTCCTTAGCACTGCAGGCCTCATCTGAGGCTGCAATCTCTATCATGCAGTCATGGGCTGAGCTAGCTAATCTGCTGAAGCTGGCTGATGTTGTTAAGACACACAGAAAGGGCAACAAAAAACAACTATTACCCTTTGCCAATCATTTATTTCTTCTTTTGTTTCATGGACTTTATGATGGTCAGCCATTCATCAGCAGAAGATCAGACATACAAGAAAAGGTGACAAACACAGCAAGGCTTTGATGTTGTACAGAGAGCAGAAGTGCAAGCTTCAAAGCTTAATGTTAAATGCCTTTCCCACCACTTTATGAAACTGTTAAAAAACAGCAACATTTAACTTTCTGAGGAATCTCCCCTCAACTTAGTCCAATATGGAATACATAACGCATGTAGTTCCATTTGTAAGGCCAGATACTCACAGCTTTTTCCAGGAAAAGGCTATCTCCAGAGAGGTGGTAGGTGCTTAGCAAGCCACCCAGGATACGGATAGTGCTCTCAAATAGGTTCACATCCACATTTTTATCAAATACTAAATCATTTGCTACCCATTTTCTTGCTTCTTCAAACTCTGCAAAGCATAAAAGGTAGTTCAGTTATGAAATTCTGGCATGTTCCAACAACTAAAGACATGAGTTACTCCATATATCCATGACAGTTACTTGTATTTGTCTACAGATGATAATTTTAGGTGGAAAATTAAAATGAAGAGCACATGCTGAAAGAAGTTTCATTACCATTGGCTTAATTCTTATTCAGCACACACCACAGAAGCATACAGACAGAAATATCCACCAAAACAGAAAATCCTTAGTAGTTTAAGCAAAGAAGAAATAGAAGAATTTTTTATTAAAATAGTCCAGAAATTAAAGTCTTTCAAATCCATCCATGTGCCTTGTCAGATAATTAGTTACACTTCAACAAAGCCTTCTACTTTTAACTAAATCTTTTTCAACCAAAGCCATTATCCAGCGAGATAACAAGAACATTTTCAGTTAATAGCTTTAGCCTCCCAATGTCCTCAGGAGCCTGCTTCCTGCAAGATGGTGCAATCTTTTTCACTAGAAACAAAAACTGTTGTTTATTACACTACTAATTCAAAAGAAACGTTAAAATAAAAGCCGTATTAGGTTCATCAATCAGCTTAGCAGCAGCATCACTCAATGACTGCTTTGGCACAGGCTCTCCAAGGTGCACATGAGTCAGCTTAGCCCTCACAATTGGAGGCTGAGCTGTTTCAGTGATCTCACAGCTTCTGGAAACTCCTGCTTGTGAGAAGCAGAACATCCAGTTTGCTAGAAATGGAAGGCATTCCTTAGAAGATAAACTCTGGAGCAAACAGATGCCTCTGCACCCCCCAGTCCTGTATGCTGGGCAAATACAGGATGTTGGGCACATTGAGAAGAATTACTAAAATTCTTCAGTCAGTGTTGTCAGCAGTACAACTGCAAAGGCAGAGTTCTCTGTCACAGAAGCTTTTACATTCATCAGCTGATAAGAAAGACTAGCAGCCTCAAACAGAACTTGCATTTACAAAGCATTTGTTATCCAGAAGAAAACCCAGGAGCTCTCTAAAGCAGTCAGTAGAACTGATACAAAATAGAAAGAAGTCCTCACCAAGAACCCATTTTCAACACATCTCTAATACTAATAATTTATTTTTAAAACTCTACTCAGTTCAAAATTAATATTTTAGGGAAAAAAAGAGCAACACATTGACAACTTGATTAAACTTCAAGATAGCCCGCACAGGCCTAGAGCTGCACAGACATGACATATTATTTTAAAAAAACTTCAAAGGCAGAAGAGACAGAACCATGAAATACTTTGAATATTTATTGTACCCTCACTGGCAGCTCTGTTCTTCCTATCATGACAGAAGAATCTGTAAGTTTAATAGAAGTTTTAAAAGGTGGCCATTGACCACGGTTAAATAGATACAGTTCCAGAAATTTTTAAATACCACTAAAAAAACCTCTGCATCACCAAAAAAAAAATTCTAACCAACCTGAACAATCAACAACAAAAAAATGGTCATAAATACTAATTAGGCATTTAAGTTTTTTGCAACAGAATTGCAAAATTTTTGGCTTCATTTTTAAAATCTGTTTGAAAGTTTTCTAGCATGGTCATTCTCAGAATAACTCTCAAAAATACAGACAACAAAACAATTCAGGAAAGAGGTACTGAGTACTCCCTTTCTCCACCCATGGATTCCTTAAAGAAACAGCCTTCTTAAATCCATATATGAAATATTGGTATTAGGTGTGATAAAACACAAGCAAGGAACATAGAGACAAACTACTCAAGAGTGATGGGCAGAAAGCCTCCAGTAGCGGTATAACGGCACAGAAGTTTTAGTTCAGAAACAAAGACCAGGAAATTTATTAAAACATCCCTCAAATTCTACCAGATACATACACTGTGTATACATATGTATGTATACATGTATTTACTCTCACAGGGAAGCTAAATTTATAGGCCATGTGTAATAAATATTCCCCTCAAAGAACTCTGAACAGCCACTGCCTGAAGAGAAATTAAAGAATTATTTTAGGGGGAAAAAATAGAAGAGGAAAAAAAAAATTACCTTCTTTTAAGCCTAAAATCCACATGGTATCCAAGGCGTCAATTAAGGTAAGCCCAAGTCCAAACCACTCGCTATAGGACTTGGACAAAGGCTTCAGCTCATCATGGCCCCAGGCAAAGTCCTTGTAGCCTTTCCAAGCATGGCGGAAGGCTTCAATCACAGCCAGCTGGCGCTCATTGAGGGGCACTGCAAGGGAGAAGCAGCACCTTGCTCAGGGCTTGTACAGGCCACTGATGGAACCCTGCTACACACCGCTTTACTGGAAAATATTCCGTTCCACTGAAAATAAAATCTCTTCCACACTAACTGATCAGGGCAATGAAAAGAACACCCTCACATTATTTGTTTCAGAACACCCTTTCCTCTGCAGAATAACCAGTCAGTGTTTCCAGTCAGTAATTCAGCCAAATTCTCTGGAAGAGAGAAATCTCTCTGGAAGCAGAGATTTTCTCCCTGGCAACAAAACTGTCACTTCTGCAAATAAAACATTAAAATAATCACATGCACAGCTGTAGATGAGTATCACTAAAGCTCAAAGAGATGAAAGTCAGGAATTACCAGATTAAGATCCATGGTAATCCAGGTGCTGAATACATATCCTTAACAATAAAATCCTCAGTTAATTCAACACATAACATCTTTTCTTCATCTTCCCTCTCTTACTAACTGCTTTCTGTTAAATTTAAAATCACTTCTTCAAAATTATTTCTATTGAACTTTCTATTTAATACCAAAATAGAAAGAAAATTTACATTTTCCATCTTGGCAAAACCATGTCTTTTCCCATAGTTGTACTGGTTTTTTTGCTTGCAATCTACCATGAAGTGGAGCTTATGTTACACATTGAACATGAAAAATTTCAAGCTATTAGCTGAATTTTGAAAAATTATGAACAAAGACTTGTACAGTGGGAAACATCAAGCAGCACAACTAACCCCATAAATATTAAGCTTGCAGAAGTGCAAATATATCACACTGAAATATGCCATGTTTATCACACCAGAACTTCCTGGTTTCTTTTCTGAACCTAGAAAAAGGAAGAACAGGTTCTTAGCTCCATTAGTGCAGCAACTTGAAAAACAACTTCTGCAGCTTTCTGGTGAGCCTTAAAAATAGTTCCATTTAGTTCAGGGAGGAAGTCACTTTCCCTGTATTTGCAGAACAAAAGGAAAGGCATGGCTGAAAGGGAAGCTGTCTCTTTCATGCCCTCCTTCTTTAGGTTATCCTGCCTCTTCTCAGAGGCTGTATTTCAAAGATTTATCTCTAAAATTTATTTTCAAATTCTGAAGGCTAACAAGCATGAAGGCTGGCATAGTGAAATAAGAACACTGAAAAACTAGGATGTTCTAGGTAAGCAATCTCTCCTATACTTTTTGTTTCCTTTAATCTAAGTAAACAAATAAAATAATGTGTATGGGGGAAAATTGCACAACTGAAACCATAAAAGCAAACAAAAAAAAGGTATCATTAGCTGTCCTATTTACCTGGTTCTTTGTGGTCTATCTGGTCTTCAGCTTCCACAGATGAAGGTTTTTCTGGTTCTGTTATTTTACTGGATGGAGGTTCAGTGCTTTGGTCAGGTTCTATCACTGCTCCTCTCCAGCTGCAAATACAAGGGACTTATTTTGGTCACAGAAAATCATGCAAATGAATGGGACTTATCTCTGTATTTCCTGTATCACACAATATTTAGATAAAATAGCAGTTAGATTTTCTATCAAGGATCAAAGTGATTATGTGGCCCACTAAGTTTTCTGTTCAAAGAAATTTTCTTTGCAGAGAAATTTTACTCGATTAAGAATTGTGTGTTACAAGCTCTTGGAATTTCATTAACTATCTTGGCAAGAATTTAATAAAAAGCTTCTTAAAATAAACACCTGAAAATGCTGCAGTACAAGCAATTTATTATCGACCAGCTCTGAAATGACCACAGTAGCTACTAATGCTAAATAGTACCATGTTGAATCCTCTCAATCCTTCCTCCTGAGGGAAATCCCCAGGGCCTTGTCTTGGAAGAATATATCATAGAGTTCCCCCACGTAGGCTGATAGAGAGGACTCAGCCCATGGTGCTCTGCAGCATTATATAACCTACATGACATTGCTTCTCCCACTGGCTAATTCATCCCTCATTGCCCCTACAGTTTGCTGCCCTGTGCCCTGTTCTCATGGCCTTACTCTGAGTGGCTTCTGAAAGCAACGCTTTGAAGAAGGTTGCAGCATTTCTACCACCACACTGCAACAGTAACACATAAATGATGATCACCAAAACTCATGATTAAGTACAAAGGATAAGATGCTCAAAGCACTAACTCTGCTATCAAGGGATCACAAGCTGCCTCTTCTACCACAGATGCGTAAATCAGTTTTTACAGGTTTTCATGAACAATCTCCAGAAGGAGACGTCTTTCAAAGCGGACTTCAAGTCAGGCCAAATTCAGACAAGATCAAACAATCTCAACCATACCATTTAATATATTGGTATGTGTTGGAATGTTGGGGGACACATACAGATGAAGGACTTTGGACCTGGTTAACATAAGAGATTTGATAACAGGATGCCTTGGCAAAAGCAAACGGAACTTGGAAAATTAGACCTAGATTGCAAGAAGATCAAATCAAATGGGTTTAATGGCAAAAGAAAATCCCATTAAACTCTGCAAGCAAGGGATGCTGTTATATGCATAAGTTTGTGTATGTGATTTTAACCTAATCATTGTAGTACACATTACTAGTCTCCCTGAAACAGTATATAAGCATTTGTATCCCACGATCTGATCACCGAGTCAATCTCCCCGTCTCTCTCCACCACCGGCAGGTATGGTGCCATTGAGCCCATTATATGCTTCCTAAGGGAACCAGGCTTACAGGACCTTTAAAGTCCATATTGCTTACTTTAACAGTCTGACTGTTTCCAGTCAGCATATCTTCTGACTTAGATAAATGCCACATTTCATTTCTTACTTTCATTCTTTAAATTTGTAGCTAGTCTTCACTATGTTTTCATTGCACCTGTAAGTTTGCTTGTTACCACCTGTTGAAGTCTGTGAGTTATAGCACAAGTAAAAGCAAAACAATAAAACATTTTCAAACAATACTGACAGCCAAAATGCTGAGCCAGGCACAGTTCTGATGCTATGATCAGCTCATCTGAGCCAGTGCTAAAGAGAACATAAAACACATAAAACCCCCAAGCCTTGTGTTCCATGTTACTTTCCCTCACTTATTTCCAAATCAAAACACTTCCGTAACCCTAGAAGCACAGACCTTCTGTTAAAGATACTAATAGATCTGTACAAGGGATGAGATAGCATGTAAGAAAGAAGTAAGCACATCGTGTTACACTCACACAACTACACACACATCCATTGGCTCTGCCTGGTCGGTCTGGGCCCAGTGTCTTTATTGACACCAGCCCACAAGAAGCACTGACACTGCTATCACTTTCCAAACCTGCCCCAGGACAACAACACTTGTAGCAGCACTATTACATTGATACTGTTAGATTTAACATTTATTACAACAAACAGCAGAAACCTCTGGACACCAAGATTCCTGCTTAAGAGTGTCTAAGTGTATTGGAAATACAGTCAGCCTCGCAGGGCTTCAAACCCTGCGCAGCTGTGTGATGCAAACAGTAAAATCAGAGAAACTGCACATTCATCAAAATTAAATATATTAGCCTAGTAATATCAGCAGCTATCATGCCAGGCCTGAGAACAAACCCATGCAAAGAAAGAAAATAACCTCGGGCACATACAACAAAAAGCCCTTAAAATTTTCACTCCAACACTCAATGGACCTTGGCGGAGGCAAGGGGGAAGGAAGCACTGTACCTTGCCTGAAACGTTTCTACCTGATAATGGATTTCTCTGTTTTCTCTACTTTATCCGCTTCGACCAGCTCTTCTACAGCCCTCATGGTATCATGTCGGGTCTTCAGCCTCGTGTCTCTCCGTGGTGCCTTGATCTGAAGGTTGGAAGGACCACGACGAACATGAGATGGTTTTGGTGGCTTCTGAGAATAGGAAAAAAAATGTGCTTGGTAAAGTGCAGAGATGGTAAAATTTCAAACCATAAATCAACATCATTCCAGTATTAAACATAAATCCAGATAAATCTTATTTTGTTTGTTTTGCAGCAGGCCAATTCTGACCTGAATGGAACGCATGCTAAAGACCTTGTGGATTTGTTTGCTTTAAACTTTTGGTAAAATCATCCTGTTCTTAAGTTTACACTTACAAATTACTTCTAAACTGCCTCTAGTGCTCCCAAGTATTCATTTAACACAGGACAGTGACAAAGGATTGTAAAGATATTTGATTCCATTGTACTAGGCACAGTATATTTGAGAATTAGCAAAAAAGAATGCAAAAACAAGTTTCCACAATGCCAGTATAAAAACCAAGAATTACTATACAGTAATACATGTACACTTTTGCATGATGAAGACAAGATTTCATACAAAATTTTGAATTCATTAACTGAAAATCCCTGAATCCACGAGATAAATTCATGACAAACAACATAGTAACCAGTATTCCCTTGCTCCACTAATTCACAGTCAGCTGATGTTCCTTTCCCACTGCATTCCCCACAAACAAAACCCTTCAAAACATTTTATCATCTCCTCTTTCTGAAGCTATTTCTCAAGCTCCCACATAAACCATGACTCCAGGCTCCTCACAAGAGTGGAGACTGATTCACAAAGCACGAGTGAAGCCTGAAGTAAGAGGTCAGTGTGACATAAAGTCCTGGCGCTCCTGGGCAGAGCAGTGAGTAAAAAACAGCATACAGAACATGTAAGTAAAAAAGATAAAGCCAAGAAATACTACACCAAAACCTTCCCTGAGAGGACAGCATTCCACCAAGAGCACACGTTTACTGCAAGTTCTAACTCCTTCCTCCACAACAACTGTTGGAACCAAGTACTATTTGCTTTCACAAATTCTTTGTGGTGTTAGAAAACTAATTTCTTCTCACATTACCTGCAGTGAAAGCTCAGGGTAGTCTCCATGGTTGGCATCTGCTTTCTGGGGTGCTGGTAGAACAGCTGGATTTGCCATCTTCAATCTAGGAATTTCTTGTTCTGTTCTCTGATCATCCAATGATTTGTTTGTTATACCTAGACACACAAAACTACTCAGCACAAGGAATCAACAGTTAAGGCTGCAGCTAGAAATCTATAACAATTTGCTGTACACAAGTAGTAGATGCACCTCCAAAAACTGTTTGCATTAACAAAGTATTGATAAATACAAACTAATTGTTAGATACAAAGTGTATTTTGGTATTAATCCTCTCCCTAATATAAAAGGAAGCTGCTGAAAGGCACATGAGGATTTTTTAGATTGCTACTATTTCAGTTTTTCAATACAATTAATAAGATAGCATCAGAGGTAAATGTGCATTAATATTATCCAAATGCTTAGAATTTCTAAACTGATTAGGTTTGAGCTACCCATATCTACATACAAACATAATAAAAAACCACACTTAAAACTTTCAGATCTTAATCAATTGTCATAGTTTAGGAATGGTACTTCCCAATTTAGTGCTCCCTGAAACCACAAAAACTACACTGCCATTCTATTTCCCTTTTCTGTTTTGCCCTCCCCCTTCCCCTTCCCTCTGGGGTGGATGAGTTGAAAATTGGAGGCACAGAAGGCAAAGATCACAGGCTGAGATAAGAACAATTTAGGGGAAACAGCAGTGAAATAAAAAAACAAACAGTAAGGACAACAGTATCAATAACAAAAGGTATAGGAAAAAGAAACTATTTACACGAAGGCACGAATAAAGACAGGTGCCCCTGCTACGTTTTCTCTACCAGGAGGAGTCCCTTCTCCCCAGCACAGAGAGCCCCTTTCTCCCCTCTCCCATGCTCAACAATGACTGAGGGGGTACGGAATAACATCCAGGCCTTAGCCACACCCCCTCCCAGCTACTTCAACAAATTAGCTATCCTGGCTGAAACCAGGACATCAACTAAAACAAAACATTGCTCTAGTCAACAAAAAGAAAGAAATGGCATACAAAAAATATTTTAGAGTAAGCATTACATCATTCAAGCATCACATAAAATCATCTCAGAACTGCATTTTAATGAATATACCCAGTCATTACCAATGGAAATTAAAACTGCTTATAAGACCCACAATCATCTCCTAACTCTAACACTTCATTCTGGCAATTGTGAGCTGTACAGAACACATACTTTTCCATGTTTCCCCCATGCTTGTGTACGAAATTACTCCACACACTGCCAAGAACGCAAACAGGAAGAGAATGATGCTCCGCTGGAGTCGGGACAGCTGCTTCCATTTCTTTAGGAGAGAAAAGAAGTGAACGAAAGAATATTTAGCATGACATTAAGAACCTGCTTGGTTAAAAATAAACTCTTATTGGTTCATTCAGATTAAAACCCACAAAATTGACTAGGTTTAATTTTACCCTATTTCCAACTGCATATATCCATTGCTTATTTTCTTTGATGACAGAGAAAACAGAAATCCAACCAGCTAGCACAAGGCACAGGAAGCTCACAAAAACATAAGAGCCACTTGCTGCAAGAACCTCAGAACCTGCCAAATGCCAAGACTCCCAGAAAGCTTCAACTACAGCTGACTTCAGTCACAACCTCCACTGGCTGACCTGAGCACCTGCTAAGCTACCGACTGGGAAATCAGCCAAAAGCCTACTGGTCGACGATGGACTGCAGAGTGCACATGCAAAATTAGAAACAGAAGAAAATGGCAGGAAAACTAAAAATGTTTCTGCATCAAAGAAGAAAGGCTCAAAATAAGCTGAGCACCAATCACCAGCAGGTTGTGGGTTCAATCCTTGTATGAGCTGTTTGCTTAAAGAGTGGGTCCCTTCCAACTCAGAATATTCTGTCAGTCTGTGAAAGAGAAGTCAGGTATCCTGGCTCTGACAAGCATGGCAACTGTCACACAGAACAAATTCTGCACCACAAAAAAAGAGACACCAACCTGCAGCAATGTGAAAATTAAGTAAAACACCACAACAACAAACAAGACAAACCCACAATCTTTTTTACATTTAGTCCTGGGCAAAAATGTATTGTTAACACTAAATTATACACAACAACCACTGAAAAACTGACAGCAAATTACATTAACCTGAAAGAGGCCAAGGTACATTAGCCTCCATTTACAGAGAGAGAAGCTGGAGTTAAACATCAAGGGCTAAATTGCCACCATTACTTTTCCAACAGTCCTCCTGAAATTCACTAATTCTGGTTTGGATATACAGAGGGAACTTCATTGCCAATGCTACACTTGGGAACAACTTTTGCCACAAACCACACAGTACTTCCCAGAGTCTTCATCCTCTTAGCAACAGCCAGAGGCCGGGAATGTCTCCATGCAGAACTGTCAATGTGCTCAACTGTGAGTCCCACAGCACAGCTTCCTGCATTCCACCTGCACTGCTGACTGTACAGCAATATTGTACACACTGCAAGATGCTGGTCCCACGGTGTCATCTTTAGTTCTACCTGCTTAGAAAACTCTATGACTCTCTCCCCACTGCAAAAAAGACACTTAAAATCCAGCAGCCCTGTGGTTCATCACGGTAGGATGGGACAAAAAGCTTTAATTGTGTCTTGCAACGGATAGGAGTAAGGCACAAGAACATGCAAGGGCACTCACCACCATCTTACTGGTTTTTTGCTCACAAAGAATAAGTGTAAAATGAAGGGTGATGACTCGGGCCCATATCTCTCTAGCTGGTAATAAAAGAGAACTGTGGGACTGTGTGCCTAAACAAGCTCTTCATACACTTCATCTGATGACCAGTAAAGCCTCTGTAGGTGACTATACATCATCTCCTATCTGTAACAAGGGTTATCTTGACCCTCTGACTCACTCTTTCCCACATAAGACTCTCCAGCCCAAGACTCCCATCCCACATGAAGCTGTCTGCCCACTCTACCCACAAGCAAACAAGAAGGTCACTTTCCAGAGCTCTGCCAGAGGACCCCTCTTCTCACTCTCGGCTTTCACTCTGTTCCCTTTACTCTCCATGGGGAGAAGACAGGACCCTCCCCTTAAGCCTTAGCAGAGGGAACAAAGGCACAGACACCTAATCTCAGTCCCCTCATTCCTGTCCAGAGAGCACAGCGTTGCCCTCAAATGTGCACGAGCAGAGGTCAGGGTTTCACCGCACGCTCCCGGTCCCAGCTGTATTTGTGAAGATTAAGACATGACGTGGAGACACCTCAGCCAGCCTGTGCTTTACACGCCCCTACCCCGGGAGACCAGCCCCGCGAGCAGCCCGAAAGCAGAGCCCAGAGCGGAGCCACCCCAGCGCCGGCAGCCGGGCCTCTGCCCGAACTGCGGAACTGGGGGGACGACGCCAGGTCCCCCATGACGCTCCAGCTGCACCTAAGCTTCGGCACATTCCAGAGTGCCCAGCAGCCCTCCCCCATCACCAGGTGCCCCCAGCACCCAGCCCGGGGACACGCCGGTACCGCACAGCTCCCCGCTTGGCCCTCACCCGCCAGCAGGAGCGCCGCCGCCAAGCCTTGCTGTTGTTGTAGCCACCGACCCCGACCGCCTCCTCCGGGCCGAGAGTGACGGAGATGAAGTCCCGGCGCGGCGATCCCGCGGCGGCGGCGGCACCCGAGTACATGGCGGCGCCTCAGGGGCCGCCAGCCGCCATGGCCCCGCGGGACGGAGCGGCCGCTTCCGGCACCCGCTTCCGGTGCCGCTCTGGCGCCGGCGCGCTCGCGCTCGGCGGCGCCGGGGCGAGGCGGGCTCCGGCCCTGAGGGAGCCCGGCGGGACGGGCCCTCTCCACGGGCAGGCAGGAGGAAGTCTCAGCCCGCGCTGCCCACGCACCGAGCCGCCCCGAGGCCGCAGCCCTCGGCGTGGGAACGGCCCGAGCCCCCCACCTACTTCACGGGTTCCGGGCCAGGGTGCTCGGGGCTGCTTTGACGTTGCCCTTGCCTCTCTGGCTGTCCCGGCGCACCTCGCCGAACCGCGCCCTGCCCAGCGAGGACAGCAGCTGCCGGGGTGGGCAGTGAGGCAAAGGAGAGGCTGGGAATCCTCGCTGTTCTTCTGTGCCGTGAGACTACAACATAGAGACCAGTCCCAGAGTCATTGGCATGGAAGAACTGTAAATGAAGACGTGCACGTGGCAGATAACAAGGAAAATCAACTCAGTAAGTGGCCTGCAAGTCCCCATGGAAGCGGGAGGAGCCGCGGGGGAGAGGTGCAGCCCCGGCCCTGCCCGCGCCGTGGGGCACGGCCACCGCGGCTCCTCCCGCCGGCTGCAGGCTCAGCACGGCCGGGAAAGGCCCCGTGCTGCTGCCCCGAGAGGACGGGGACGTGCTGTCTGACGGCATTATCATCTGCCACCGAAACACCGAGACACAAGTTTTTCACACGGACCTGAGAGCAGACAACTGGAATCTGTGAGAGGATGTACGTGAGTGGGTGAAAAGCAACTTAACTAATTGTGTAGACCCTGCCATAAGACCTGGCACTGAATTTTGGTATGCGGCAGGAAGCGCTCATCCCACACAATTCCCTTCTTCAGCTGCTCCTCCACAGCCCCCCAGCCCTGTGTCACTCCCTCTGCAATAAAAGATTTCCCTGTGGAGAAGGAGGGACATACTCAGCCGGTATAGGGAAGAGCATTGTTTAGTGATGCACACATTCAGAGCCATAGCATAGCAAATAATAACTTCTAGTGCAGGTTCATAGTCCAATAGGAAGAGGGCAGCATTGAAGCAGCTGCTTTAAGACTGCTGCTCTAAGTGCTGGCAGTGAATTCACCTCCAGCCATGCCTAAGTGGCAGGTTAGCGTCCATCATTTGAGCCTTTACATTTGGAATCCACGTCACAGTAGATTTCAAGATAAAACTGAAAATTTGGTGTTTTCTGAGCATTTAATGATTAAGAAAACGAATCCATCAAAAATCCTGGTAAATACAAAGAGTACATAAACAAGCAGAAGAACAATTTAAGATGCCTAAAGCATGTGTTCATTTTTAGTATTAATTTTCCTATCACAGGAAACTATTGATTTGTGTAAACATATTTAAAACATTTAAATCCCCAGCAGACTTCACATGGGTGTCAAGAGAGAAAAATGGGGGGAAAGAGGTAAGAAAGGAACATTTGCTTCTCACATTTGCTGGGTTCAGCCTTAAACCCCCAAATGATGGCAATCTGACATTTGTGAGGTATTTCTGCCTTTCCCTACTGATTGTGCTATAAATAGAGCCATGTTTAAGAAGTGTCTCTCATTGGAAAGCAAAGTTAAAGCTACATTGCAGCGAGTGCTCATTACCTACACACCAGCTGTGAGACTGACTCAGAACCATATTACTCAAATCAACTTGAAATAAGACAACCACCACCTGCAATTAAACTCCCTTCCCTCAATAAACTAAGCTGAAAAGCTTGGAAAAAATATACAGCATTGGAGACAAGAACACAATATTCTGTTTTCTGATGAAAAAAATAGATCCCACAATGTCAACTCCCTTTGGGAATCAGCCTCTGCTCAGTTCCATCTGCCCCTGTAAGCTGAAGAGTGGGCACTGCAGTTTCCAGGTGTACCACCAGTGACACCATCCTGCAGCTGTAGTGACAACATTCACAGGGACAGAGACAACAAGTGTGTCTTTTCTCACATACAAGAAACACAGACAAACACATATAAATCACAGTAACATCTTTATTGTTAAAAATGCTTAGATGTCCAGAAGTTTCTGGAGTAGTACAGGTCTTCCCTTTGTTTCAGGTACTTTTTTATATTTTATAATGTGTACAAAGACTGTTACATACAGGACAGATTTTTTTTTTGTTAAAGTTCTCTCAAAATTGGTTTTATGTTCCAGTTTAAAATGTGAAGTCATAAAAAAAACCAAAAAAAAAAAAACCAAGAGACAAGGCATTTAGCATTCTAATTTAAATTTAACTTCTTGAAAACCATGTCAGCAGCTCTGTTCTGTGTGCATGGAAACTGAAGCTTCAAAAGAGAAAGATTTTTAGAAAAGCAAAAGAAATATTTCTTTATAGCACAGCACAGTATAAAAGAAGCATGTGCTTGAACTTCTGAGCAATACTCAAAAATATACAACACAGTTTGTTCTCAGATATAAAACTTGACTGACAGGAATGAAATGTGTCATAGAAACACTGCAAAAAGACTACAGAATTGGGTGACAAGAACAAATACTTCATTTATACTAAAAATGTGAATTACTGGCTGCACATGCTAACTGAGGTAATCAGAACCAGTCATTAGCTGGTCTGCATGTGTGAAAGGATCATTATTCAAGTTCATGCAGAAACACTTTACAACAAAAAACTCTGATACTCACATTTAGATGCTTTCTTTGGAAAATTTGAGCATATTTACAAACTGTATTTACTCTCAAAGTCATTTTTATACTTCCCCATTCCCTTCTCTATTATTCTGAATAGAGCTTCACATCAGAAATTGCAGAAAGCCATGGAACTTAATTATGCTTAATGAAATAGCATAAGCAATTCCTCAGTAGAAGCTGATGCATGAAATAACATTTCAGATGAAATGTCTTCCTTCACTGCCTTCCCTAACAGCATGTTTAGGGGAAGAGTATGGAACATTTCTGATGCAAAGGCCAGCCACCAGAGTGCAGCTGACACATCCTCACCAAGGCTGAAACACACTGAGTCGGGTATGCTCAGTGCAGGTTCTGCATCAGAGGGGCATGAGCTTTCTGGGGCAGTGTCCAAAAAGTGAACATGAAGAATCCCTGGTGGGTCAAGGGTCAGAGCTACCCTGACACCCCTTGGCCAGGGCTGAGTTCACATGCTACATATGTTCTGACAATTAGTGTCCTTCATTAGCTGACACTTTACATTGTGGTTAGTAACATATCTAAAAGAAAGGCATCTATGCAATTACTTCCTAAGTGAAAGAGTGCTGGAAAATCACCTGGAAAAAAACTAGAAGCGGAGGCTGGTGTTTTACTGTGTATCCTGTTGATGCTGAGAGTCTTGTTTTGTTTTGTTTTGGTTAGACCTTAAATAGACCTGAGATTTGTTTCTTTTACTACTTTAAGGTACCTCAAGAGAGCCCTGTCTAAGGGATATAGTATATATTAAACAGGAAATGGAAAGGAAAACTGTTATAGTCAGGAATGGCAGAGGGTGGTGAAAATATTCTTTTTTTTAATTTAAAAAAAACCCAGTCATTACAACTGCAAGGAGCAATCTGTCTAAGCATGGCACCAGTGAGCCCAGATTCAAAACTAGTCTGTTCTATTTTGGACTCCAAGCCTCAAGCAATGCTTAGGCACAGCAACATCCCTACACACAGCAGATTCTGTATGATCTGCTTAGAGGACGCAATTGGGGAATTGGATCTTCTCATCAGCACATGATTAGGGAAAAAACTGACCACTGAGAGAAAGCCTCAGTATCCAAAGTCCTTCCATACTTTTCAGGATGGGACTTCAATCTGAATGTAACTGTGCACATGATTTAGAAACAAAACCAAACCAAAAAAACAACCACACCAACACAAACAAGACACCTAACAAGGCACTGAAGAAATTGAATCTTCTTGAAGGCAAAGCTGATTTATCAGGCCTTGACTGGCTCTTTTCTGTATTCATATGCAACAGTAAATAAGAAATGTAGGATCTGTTTAGCACCCAAAAAGTGTTAATCAACAAAAGCAATTTTTTATAATGCACTTCATAGCTGACATTTTAGTACTGTCAGTTCTTATAATGGATCTGACAAACGTGGATCTGATTTGAGAAAAAAAGGCTTCCCACTTCAAGAATTTTCCAGCATTTCCACTTTGTTTTCATCGAGTACAAAGGGAGAAGGGAACTCTTTGTTCTTCATGTACACCTCCAGACCCTGAGAAGGTGTGACAACAGTATTGTTAGGCTGTAAATGCACTATTTTAAGTCTTCAAGTGACTGACAGAGGGACAAGGCAAGAGTAACAGTTTCCCCAGTGACAGAAGGTGTTTCTGGGGTTCAAGAAGCAGAAGTGCTAAGGAACCATAAAACCTGATGTCAGAAACAAGCTTCTTGGAAGGGCAGCATGGGAAGATGTGTCCTTAACTGACATTAGAATAATCCTGGCAAAGAAAAGTCAAATTCCCTTGTTTTCATTTTGACAACCTATTGATTGCAATGAGTTTGCCACCTGCACGTGTTGAGGAATACACCTACTGCAGGTAGCTGGCTTGCAAGTTAACATGTGAAAACCTAGCGAACAGTGCCCACACATTCTCTTGCAATCTACTATTTCTCACCCTGTCCATCCAATAGGGAAGCTCCTATTCTCATTATTAAATGAAAGCAGGTTTCTCAGAGGGACAAACTTGAGAAAAGCCTTCCCTAAAGCCAACACACATATTTCTCAGTCAGGATTCACTTACTGTGGGGTACGAGCACAAATAAGCACAGAACCCATGGTTTTCCTGATTTGCATATTCTGCACTTCTTATTAAGATCTCAAAGTGCTTGCGAATCTTAATGAAACTGCAGCCTTGTTGCAAATCTCGTTTTACAGATGGCAAAACTGAGAGTGAACAAACTGAAGAGTACATCATAATGGAACCACGTTATGATAACACAAAGCCCAAGTCCCTCTTTCCTTGATCTTACCATTTCTCATCAAGCCCAGGCTAAAGAAACCACCTGTGTTTGGAAGGAAGTCAGATGCATACCTGCACACTCTTAAAAATGCCTCCATAGATAAGTTATTCTCACCTCTCCAAAGTAAGACACTAATGGAGAAATCTCACACACAGCCGGAGGATCTTCAGTTCCTGAGAGACTAAGGAAGAGAACACAGGATTAACTTCCTGCCATGGTTAAAAAACAGTGCATCTTCTTCAAAAGATTATCCAGAATAGGATATCCAGAAGGATAAGACATTTGTTAAAGTCACATGCACCAGACATTATGTGAAAACAAAGTGTGAAAATAAAAATGAATTAACGGGTCCCAAATGTTACTCAGCAAAACCCAAACACCCCTTTTATAGAGATGCTTTTCAAGTCAAATGAACAGCTTGTGGGTCTACTGAACTATGAGTTGATGAAGTAATGGCCCCATGGAGTAAAAGCAGCTTTCCATTACACATGATGCAGGAAGGTATCCAAACTGGTAATCACTCTAACAACCCATCCTTAAGACCACCTGAGAATCCTGTTGGGGACACAGTCAAAAAAGCTGTCAGGGCCTACAAATTAAAATTCCTTGCATTGTTAAATCCAGTGTGATGGAAAAGGCTGCCCCTGTCTAACAAGGTGCTATAGGAAGGGCTAACTCCTTACACCAAGAGCAGGGATCTGCCAGAGAGAATGCCCAGAGCCCAGAGCGCTAACTATCTGGAGCATCCACAGTCATAAGAGGAGCAGAAAGTGTAATAGACATCAACCTGCATATCCAGAGAGGCCCAGCTGAACAAAAATCACACTGAGCCACCCTGTGACTACACCAATGCCCAGTTTTGAGTAGTCCAGCATGTGCCATTGGCCAGCTGGCATGGCTGAGCACTTCCGTGAGAGAAGCTGCAGAGAAGGTCACAGATTTATACCTGAGTTTTTCTGGTATCCTGCAACCATTTTCATCCACAAATGTGGCTCCAGCCTTGAGAGCCCAACGGTAATGCTGGGCCAGGAGGGCTTGCCGAGCAGTGGTAGGAGTATCTTTGTCAGCTGTGTCTGCATTTTTTAGTGGTGAGAATTCCTCTTCTCTCAGAACTTCAAATGCCACAAAATTCCTACCAGCAAAGGGAAGAAAACAGTGAGCATGAAAACCAGAGCTAGTCATCAGCCCCGCTAATGCAACAACAACATTCACGGGGAAAAGCTCATATATATTTTTGGGAGAAGCATGTATGCAGCCTGAGGCAGCGAAGCCAAGGTAAGCCCACTGCCCTTCTGAAGAGCCAAGGAGTACCAGGGCTGTAGAATGGAAACACACAAGAAGCCTTATCTCTTTGGGAACTTAACAGTAGCCTCCCTACCTACCGGAGCTGTGCTCAGGAGAGAGAAAAAGCAACAGTTCAGCAGAGATGCCATAGAAACTTTTTTAGGCAGTGGGAGGTTCTTGGACAAGACAGCTCAGAACACAGCAGGACAGAGAGCACAGCACTGTCCAGAGCTTGGGCACAGCACGAGCAGTGCACTCACTGCAGAGCACCCCACCATGCCCCAAGAAATGCCCCCTGCTTGGGAGTCTGTAGGTAAGGACCAACTAAGGACACCAGCTCCCAGGGACAAAAAAGCAACAAGGGAGGCCTCACAGGTGATTGTGAAGTACAGCTGTTTACCAGAAATGGGAATGCAAATTTAAAAGCCCCACCGCAACATATGTGCATTTCTGCACTTCATGCGTGAAGCACAGAGGCCAAGGTGGTTTTTGAGCTGTTAAAAAAACACAAGGAACCACTGCTTGCAAAGGAGTTCTTTCACGGCTTAGAATTCAGCAGTGTTCCCATCACTGGGATTTTGGTTTTGTCTTTAGTTTGATACTACTTTATTTAATACATGTCAGGAAACAGAGACTGGTTCAAACCTTGAGCTCTCTATTCTAAAGGAAATAATATAAAAAGAGAAATAGTATCCCCAAACAAAGATAATTCAGTTTGTCTGAGGTCTCTCTGGCATTTATTAAAGCCTAAAACAGAATCTTCACTGCTGAATTTGAGATCTTGGAAAAATAGATTTTATAACAACACTTATACTTAACTGCTAAAATCCTATATTCCCTAGACACAAGTACCCCTGACTATGTATGTCACAGCGCTCCCAGCTATGTTGCAGAATTTGGAAAGCGAACGCTGACAGTTCCACTTGGCCCTACAGTGCTTAAGTGAACAGTTTTCCAAGCACAAAGGGTACAAGCTGAGCCCTGCCTTAACAGCACCCAAAAATGTAACCAGAGCTGCAGTTGTCATGGAAGCCACAATGCTGACAGACCCAATTTTTGCAAGTCTGAATACTCCAATATGGGCTTCATTAGCTTTGCACTCAATTTCCTTTTATTTTTCCCAGGCTGGCAGAGGCCAGGCCAGCCAACACATCCTCAGGAGGATGACCAGTCTGGGAGCAGGGTTGGCACAAGCACTGAGTGCCTTGTGAGTTCCCCTTAGAGCCTGTGGTGTTACAGTTGGATTGGAGCTGGGTGTAGATCCAACAACATTCCTAACAAGCCACTCACAAAGCATGTGCTCCCTGGGATGGCTTGTTTCAATCTACAGTCATTCAAACAAACACTGAGAAGGGGAGGAGAAAAGTAAAATTATGTCTGTCACTAACTTAGAGAACTGGAACACATCAAACACAAACTTCTCCAGCTTTATCCCGTTCGGTTTTAGTGGTTTTACCAGATTTCCCTCCTTGTCAATGTAGGGCACCTTCTTTATGGCTACATGATGCTTCAGCTGTGACTCCCATTTCCTGCAAAAGGAGAAGAAACAAACCACTTTATTTACTTCAAGCCCACTTAGAAAAAAAGCAATACACTTGAGGGAAGCAAATGGCTCATTACTGCTCTGGGTCAACTCTCAACTGTTTGTGGGTGTTGCTCCCTCGCAAGTGAACCAAGTCACATCCAGGAAACACTTCCCCAAGCAGAGTAGCCTGGCCATGGGCTCTCTCTGTACCACTGGGACATGACAGTCAGAGGACAGGGAGAAGTATGCATCAAGCTGAAATTGCAGGCAGAGGTTACAAAAAAAAAAAAAGAGGCAACCCAAATTGTTACCTGATTGGGGTGAAAATGGAGCAGATCCCTCACCCAAGGTTGGTTCAAGCTCTTCAGTAAGGTTGTACAGCTGCTCACTGAATGCCCAGCATCACATCCCCATTCCCCAACACCAAGGTGCAGAGTCCACCCGCAACTTCACCCTCTCCCACAAACTCTGTTGTCCCAAGTGTGGGCAGGGCTGACACGCCCCCAAGAAATCCATGGTATGAGGCTGCATCACTGACCACACTGCAGCCTGCACAGCTGCTCACCCTTGAAGGCCCAGGAAGATCGTGCACTGGTGTATCTCAATTGATTTAGTTACAGTGAACCTGGGAACCTCTTCCTTGTGTAGGGCCTGGAGAGGATGCTGGGGCTGTCAGAAAAGGGACTCAGGTGTTTGGAACTGTTTGGAAGAGAGAGGAGGTGAAAGGCAACGCAGGGGATAACCATAACTGAAATTCTAGAGTGCAAAACAGGAACACCCAGTCTTGGAGGTATTTCTGGGCTGCACAGCTACCTAGAAGGTCTGCTGGGACTTACTGGGCCACTACTTCCAGGAACTCAACAGTGAAGAAGTGGTTACAGATGTTGCCAGCACTGAACACCAGTCCCCCCTCAGGGCGCTGCTGCTGTGCAGTCTCCGGGCTGATCTCGCTGTACTCCACCACCTGGTACACCCCATCCACACAGCACACCACCCCAACAGGCTCCGTGGGGTAGGCCTTCTCCACTACCTGCAGCCACAGGACACAGATTTATGACAAAGAGGAAGAAAATCCCAGGACAATTCCAACTCCCAAGTACAAACAATCCCACCTGACTGTTGTCTGCTGATCCTCCAGCACCTCAGGGCTGTGTAAGGGGCACAAAGCAGTCTGGAGGAACATTTTGCCCAACAATTCAACATAAACCCCAGTACTCAACCAGTTAATTTGACAGTTTCTCAGAAGAGAGGTAAAAACAATCTGCATAGTGGGAGGCACTTTTCTTATCAATGACTAGGATCTGGCATTAAAAGAAAGCTGTTTGCAGCTATTCAACTGCCTTCAACTTCCCATTTGCCTGAACAGAACCAATGACTCAGGTAACATAAATTTCTCTTCAGACACATGCTGCTTTAGGTTAACAAAATCCAGGCTGTTAAGGCTTTCCCCATCTTCCACAGCAGAAAGTAAGAAATGCCTCCATTAGACTTAAAGGCACATTTATAAAACACAACCCAGTCCAATATGGCTTCTAGACAGGCCAAGTGCCTTTGTAGCAAGGACTGGGCACAGGTGCAAAGCAATTCCAGTGTGCACTTTCCTGCACAGCTATACTCCCTGCTCTAACTGAAGTTTATTTTCCACAGTACTCTGGGAAGAATATAGGACACCCATAGGTAGGAATGTGAAATGCAGTGCAGGCAGCAAGGAACTCTAAACCTGCTCAATGTGAACTGCTGATGGGCAAAGGGTTGAACACCACAGGTCATGTAAGCTCCCTGCAACCAGCAGCTTCCAAGTGTCATCAGACCCCAACTCCCTATGGGAAACCAGCCAAGTGCTTCACCTTTGCACCGCAGTCTGCCCCTTTGGAAATACAGAAACCTATGAAGACTGGATCTGCCATTTTCACGAGGATATTGTCCACACAATATACATGGACATACTGGATTCCACGCTGCTTCATATCATCCAGGATCTTATTATCCATCAAAGCACGGTATAAGCCACCATTGCCATCTATAATGCAAGAGAAAAGAGAAAGTCTTGGCTCATTTGTGACTTTGGGGTGGATTTTTTCTAGCTGACAGAGCAAAAGCAGGAAATACTGAACAAACTTTCTTGAATGGAAGAGTATGGAATGCTTTCTAGCCAAGAACCAGTGGTACCAGATTTTATTTCCAGTTCTGCCACACAGTTCAGGGAAGCATGTTCTTCTTTTCACTCCAGTTCTCTCACTTGAAGAGTAGGACCACGGGGACCAGCCTCACTGAGCAGCATTATGAGACTTTATGAAGGTTAGAAAGACCCTCAGAGGGACAATACTAAAGGGCAAATCTATGCAAAGGGTGGGAAAAGTCTTTTACACTTCTCCAGTACAGGGCAAAACCATATATATTATCTTTTATGGAGAAAGACTAAAATAAATCTTATTCTCTGTTTATCTTCCCCCCCGCCCCCAACTTCTCAATGCCTTTTCAAAGGCTTCAACTGCAGCTGTACAAAAGTCACCTGCATGTTTATCACAGATCACCCATTTACAGTTCCTCCTGGGATGCCCCTGTCAGCTTGGGAGAACCACTCTGCAGCTGCAACACAGTCCCAACTGGGCTGCCCTCACCAAGTCTCTTACTATGTCTAGGTTAAAAGAACATTACAAGGTGAGACATTGCTGTCGTTTTGAAAAGAGTTCATCTTCTTGCTGCTTTTTTACCCATTTTCAGCTGTCAGCCTTGAGCTCCTGACCTTCACCACAGGAGGCAGTGCTCCAGAGACCTCATAGAGAGCTAATGCACCTTTCTCCTACCCCGCAGCCACAGCACTTCTAATCCTGCCAACACTCCCAGACTTGGATAAAAAACATGTGCTGTGGTCAAATGTCCAGCCAGAACTAAACAGATGTATGCGCCTGATTACCAGCCTGAAACATTAGAGAAGCTTTCCACATTAACTGGAAGCATTAACCCTGACCCCCATAGCCTGCTCTATGTGCCTGGCAGGCTGATGGCCCACAGCAACTACCAACACATATCACAATACTGCAGTATGGAAGAGCAAACAGCAGGTACCTGGAGCCATGGCAATTTTCCCCTTCTCCTCCAAGATGGCCTTCCCATCAAAGGTGACAGCAGGCAGCATCCTCTGTTCAAACATGACAACGTTGCATCTGTCCAAGTTGAAGTAGTTATGTTGTACAAAAAACTCTTCTGTTGGCCCCAGTGTGAACTCACTTGTCATGATGTACCTGGGCAGGAATGAGAAAGAACAACACAAGTGAAAGGCAAAACTACAGACTGAAAAGAGAGGAATCCCAGCAGTGTGAAATAAGAGACATGGCAGCATCCTGTGGTGAGCAATTGCACACGAGAGCTCTCCTCCAGAACTCGTCCTGTGGTAAGGCTGCATGGGGTCCTACGACCGTATCAGGGCATGATCCTACCCTGGCCTAGCTCCAGCCAGGACAGAAGAGCCTTGCCCTAAATGTGAACAACATCTGCATACCTGGATGAGCTGGAAAACAAGACATGGGGCAGAAAACAGCCTCATCCACTCTAGATTCAAACTGATGTTAAATGTCTATAGAAACCCTGGCCAGTTCACTCTGCCAGCACCTCTTCAGTGCCAAGGCAAACAGCAGTATTTCCATATGTTGGCTGCATGGTTTGTTTTTGTCATAAGTTTTTCTATTTCCTCCTTTCCTTTCAGCTCCACATTGCTTCTGTCTCTTCCTCCACCGCTGTCTAAAAGCCAACTTCATCATCTACCTGTCAAACTCTTCAACAACTATCAGCGTAGGGATACAGGGTCCTCTGTCAGCATGAGGAAAAAGAGCCTGAACCTCAATTCCCATCCCCAATTTTCATCTCTGTAGCACACCATAGCCTGGGCCCAGATATACTGGAACAGCAAAATGCTTCAACTGCCTCCTTGCTCCCAGAAGGGGAACTGGAAACAGATGTGGCATCTTGCAAATAATCCATCCTGGCTTCCAGCAGCACCAGGAATGATGCATTTGTAATTCAGGTCCTGTATACAAGGCTTCAGGAAGAAGCACAATATGGACTCATGTTCCATGAGGAAACAATGTATGAATCAAATCTGACCTCCAATTTGTAAAACAACGTGGCTCCCTGAAGCCCTCAGACACCCGCTCTTTCACTGCCAAAACCCTGCCTCAGACCAGACACTGATTCCAAAAGGGTATTTCTACATAGTCCTCATGATCTAACAGAACATTTAGCAGACAACATTTCCAGACACATCTGCAGTGCCATTCTCTCACCCACCACACCCCATAGGGAATTTACATTTTGCACTCTGCCCAGAGCTCATCTCTTTTGAAAGCCAGGAGCAGCCAGCAGAATGGGCAACTGTAAACAGTGACAGCAGGAGGTGGCCTGAACACAAAGCAAGAGGTTTTTTGCATAGATTATGGACAAGGGCAGGAAGAAGGGCTTGGAAGGCAAGCTCTAGGTTGTCCTCCATGCAGGAACCTGAGAAAGCAGAAATGGATGAAATTTCTTGTAAAGCATCTGCAACAATCACTGAAAAGTGCTGTTTACAGAGTTGTCAGTAGCTGCTTGCAAAGGCAGCAAGGTATAGCACTTGTGGTACAGTGTTATGGTCAGTGATACAAAGGCAGTACTCAATCCCTCAGGTCTGCAGACATAGACCTGCCACCTCTCATCCCTCTGCACCCTCCTCCAGCTTCTGCCATCACAAATCCTGCCAACAAAAGGCTCCTCTCAACCTGTCTCTGTACAGCACCCAGCTCAGTGCTTCTTGAAGACAGCATGGGCAAGACTGGAATGCAAAGAGCCCTGGACAGCAGGTCTGGCTTTAGGTCACCTACCACGGAATGACACACTTGCAGTGGTGTCTCTTGCCAGCAAGCTGCTCCACTTTGCGGATTCTTTCTGCTTGGATCTGATACAAGTTCTTGCCACTGGGCAACCCCACGTTGTACATGCCCTTGGGATAGCTGACTCCCAGACGGGTTCCTTGTCCTCCAGCCAGGAGTAGCACTGCCACCTTGTTCTGTGAAATCTGATGTAAACCTGTAAGAAAAGAAGCCCAAAGGAATATAAGAACTTCCAAAGCAATCAACATCCTATGTTCTTCTCCTGAGCGTTTCTGCAGAGCTCAGGCAACAGCCAGAAGCTGCCAGTTCAATGCTGGCAGCTCAGAGAGAAATATGCCACTGTACATGCAGGAGAAAATTCCTTTCAACTACTGGATGGAATAGTTTCTTCAAGTAAAGCAACAACTGGTGCAAAAACAGACAATAGTCATCAGCTGCAGCTCAGGAGATTCAAATTAGGATACGAAATCTTTATTAGGGAGGTAGTGCAGCACTAGAAAAGACATCCAGAGAGGAAGGAATGTCCCCTAAGGTTTTCAAGGCTTACTTTAGTAAAGCTGTAGCTGACCTGGCCTGAGGCTGTTTACAGTTTTGTTCCAAATGTGGGTTGGACTAGAGACCTCCAGAGGTCCCTTATCATTTCTATATCCCAAAGAAGCCAAGTCTCATCATCATGAGTAAAGCAGGAAGATTTCTGGAATCTGCCTTAATCAATTATCTTTACCTGTACTCCAGCTTCAACAGAAGCTGAACACAGCTGCAGTCAGGGCTAGCAATACAGCCAAGCCTGCAGGAGCTACAACTTCCACAATCTAATCGAAACCAGTGTCAGTGCTCCTGACAAATCAGGGAAGTCCAGAACCTGGGAAAGAAGCAGAGCACATAATAAACACTTGGATCACTCTCAGACTCTGGTACCTGCCTTCTCCAAAGTCAGCATCACAATAATGACTGACAACTGTGAGAAAGATTTTTCATTAGGGAACACTTTGAGTTTCTCTGGGGATGCAAGGAACATTAGGCTTGCCATGTCAGAAGCCACAGCTCTGCTGCAAGTAGCTATCACTAGCTACGAGGGCCTTCTGCCATCACACAGCACTAAACTGCCACTGCTCCTGCAGCCAAGGACAGCCTGTGGAGCACCCCAGCCTTCAGCAACCACCTCACATTAACCACAGCTGAGGTTAAAATATTCCTGATTTGGACTGAAACATATGGGGACCAAAGAAATTTAATTAGAAAAAAACAGGACTGGGTTTATGCTGATCTTAAAACGATTGGGTGTTTAAATGAATAATAGAGCAAAAATACCAACTGCTGTTTTAACAACCTAGCTCAATTTTAATTCTGTCCAAAACTGCATCTTCCAGCAATTTTCTCAGCAAAGACTTAAGTTGTCCATGACATTCCAGTGACACCATTCCCCTTCCCATGCTTACAAGTTTCAGTCTTACTACAGCAGTAACACAAGACTTTCTCCCTAAACACACAGCTTCCAAAAAGACTAGTGATGTCCTGGCACAGAGGAGGCCAGTTCCACAGCCACGGTTCTGCTGTACAGTAGCCTCTGGGGTCACAGGGCCAAGGAGTGAGAGCTGGAAGCCACCTCTGGAGATCTTCAATCCTCCAAGTGGGATTAGGAGAGCTTCCTAAGAAGAAACCTGTGTGTGGAGATCTTGGGATTTCTAAGTTTCAGGAGGTCCTTGGACAGCAGGGGAAGCTTGAGTAGGTTTAAATTGGTAATGTAAAACACATGGAGGATCTGGGTGAGCTGCATGGTGATGCAAGTAAGACATACAGCATTTCACAACAAACCAGAAGCAATAAATGACTCCTTTGTGCCTCCACTGAGCTCAAAGTGACGCTCAAAGTACAGAGCAGAGGGTCTCAGCTACTACTTACAACAAATACTTGCCCCAGTCCCATCACATTCTTTTCCTGCATGCTCAGCTGTTTGCCAGTGCAGGGCATCACTGCAGGAGAAGGGAAAGAGCTGAATGGAGAGGCACCAGAGCATGGCTCCAAACCTTCTCACGCCCTGGCTTGGGTGGTGGCTGTTTCCCCCTACTGGGATCCAGCACAGAAAGAATTTATGGAGCGGAAAAAAACTCCTAAAAAAGTTGCCCTGTGGGACACTTCCAAACTGTTCTGCCTCATCCCTGGAAATGCTCAACACCTGGTTGGACAAGGCCCTGAGCAACTTCATATAGTGGATGGCATTCACACCCATGGCAGGAGAGTTAGAATAAGATAATCTTGTCCTTAGCATCCCTTCCAACCCAAACCATTCGGTGGTTCTGTGAAACAGGAAATTAAAACATTTTTTAAGAATTCTTTTTCTTTAAAATAATCTACAACTGAAACTTGAGCTAAAGTACTTCACAGCAATTTAAACCAAAGCTGCTTGAGGTCTGAGCTCAGCATTTGCTGCTCTCAGTTGCTGTAGCATGGGGGATGCTGCTTTGGAATGCAATTGAGATTCACCTACCAGTGGAACAAGTCAGGCACTTGTCCTGCTAGATTTCCCCCCTGCACTGCCAGCCTCAAACCAACACACACACACATTCTGATGCAACAGACCATATCCCACAGATCCCAAATGAGGCATTTCTGCAGAGCAACAGATTGTGACCAAGAGCACCATTTACATTTACTCTGAAGTCAACACTGTCTTGGGAAAGTCAAGGAGGTCCCTACTCTGCTCCACAGCATCAAGGAGCTACAATTCTCAGGCGCAGCTGGCATCACCGCACTGAAATGCAGATGCCCCACAGGACAGTGCTCCAAAGTTTTCTGCACAGTGACAAGGGGATGGGATCTGCCCAAGGAGGAGTTGCCATCTCACACCCATCTCCTGGAGGGGCCACTCACTGTAGGGTCTGAAACCTCAACCTCAGTGGGATAAACTCAAGCCCAAAGCAATATCACTGATAACATCAGTGATGTGACTTTTTTTACAATCCAGCAGACTGACAGGGCCATATTCCAGGAGGGCTCACCATGATGAATAAAAACAACCCAGACAGGGGAGTGCATCTCATCATTTATGGCATTCTCAGTATTTATGATACAACCCTACCACCCAGACAGTTTTTCCAAGTTCTGATCTTAGGTCACCATGAAAATAAATAAAACCAAAAATTTGAGTAAGTAGCTCTGCTCTGACTTCCCAACTGTAAAATCACCAACATTCACAACTAAAGTTCATAAGAACTGACTCATATGCTGCAATGGAAAGATCTATCCCCTTTAAAACATCCACCTTATTTTCTGCAGCATATGAAACACAAACAGCTCAACTAAAGAAAAAATGTGTTGACTGCTTAGATACCCACCAATGCTGCAGTTAGTCCTACTCTGCATAAAAAATAAAAATAAAAAAAATTTTTAAAAATAGATTTTGTAGGAGGAACAGACTGGTCTTGCAAGAACAGACTGAATTTTCTTACTGAACAGGCACATCAGTCCCATTACAACAGCAGTCAGTAAGAAAAAAAGACTCCAAACTTTTCAATTCTGCAGAGCAGTCAGATAACCAGAATGGCTCATCAAACTCTCTGATGAGATGGGATACACCTCAGCCCATGGCCATGACTTAGATTTCATTAATAAAACACTGACAGAATGGAAAAGTGTGTCTATGTTTGATTTATACCATCATTCCTAGGGCTGCCGGGAAAACGTGATTGTTAAATGTCAATGTTTAAGATTTGAAAGCAAATCTGACAGGCAGTTTTGTTGTCTGAGACACAATAACAATAGTATTAGTTTTTTAACTATTAAAAATACCTCAGGTTTTCCCAAAGCAAGTTTTCAGTTGTCTGGTTCTTATCCATAATTTTTTATCATAGAAAAAGGGGGAGGGGGAAGGAAGAGGTATCATTTCAGCTGTTCAGGCTTTGGAGGATGCAATGCAGGTGGCAGCTGTGGGGAGCTCAGACACTCACAGAGCACAGAGCATCTCAGCTCAGTGTGATGATGACCCCACAGCCACAGGCATGCAGTACCAGCCATGCAGTCTCAGGGACACTTGACAGCAGGTTGGGATGGCTCATCTGCTCCCAGCCTGCTCAACACACCGCAAACTAAGGCCTTTCAGAGCTTCATCCCCTCAGAGACCCAAGATCTTGCAAAGCCTGTGCCCATGGTGCTGGTTCCACTGGGAAATGCCATGCAGGAATGCTGCCACATCTGCAGGGACACACAGTAATGCCCAGGTTCAGCGGAACAAAGTCTCTGGTCCTAATTGCCCTGTTCCAGGAAATAAAATCCCTCTTCAGCCTTAAACCGGGTCATAAAAACAAATCAAATGAAACAGAACATTGGTGTGTACGCCTTCTGGTAAAAATTCAGGCTGCCTGCAGGCTGAGGTGGCCTGGAGCCATCAGACTTTAGGGCCAGATGATTTGGGCACAGGAGCAGGATCCCAAACATATTAGACCTTGGCTGCTGCAGGCAGTGCTGGCAACCACACAGGTGGCCTGGCCTTCCTTTCCTTTCCATGCTGCAGCCAGTGGCACAAGGCAGACACACCTGCTCCTCACTTCCCTAACTGGCTGGGGGACAAGTGACCCAGTTTGATAAAGCTGTTAATTTAACTGTGGGGCCTGACCCAGCCCCATCTGCCCCTAGGACTCAAAGGGTCCTTTCCTCCTCACTGTGACACTCTCAAATAGCCATGCCAAGATGGACTGGGGGGTGTGGGTGGATGAGAAGCTCAACATGCCCTGATCGAGCACACTGGCACCCAGAAAGTCCCTGTGCCCTGGGCTGATACCACGAGGGGCAGTGAGCGAAAAGGGGGAATTCTCTGCCCTGCTCAGGTGAGACCACACCTGCAGTGCTGCCTTCAGCTCTGAGGCTGTCAGCATGAGGACACAGAGTTGTTGGAGTGAATCCAGAGGAGGCCATGGAGCTGCTCCAGGGCTGGAGCCCCTCTGCTCTGGAGCCAGGCTGGGAGAGCTGGGGGCATTCACCTGGAGTCAAGAAAGATCCAGGAAGACCTCAGAGCCCTTTCCAAGGCCTAAAGGGGCTCCAGGAGAGCAACAGAGGGGCTTGGAACAAGAAATGGAGGGACAGGACACAGGGAATGGCTTCCCACTGCCAGAGGGCAGGGATGGATGGGATATTGGGAAGATACTGCTCCCTGTGGGAGCGGGCAGGCTCTGGCACAGGTTATCCAGAGAAACTGTGGCTGCCCCTGGATCCCTACAAGTTTCCAAGGCCAGGTTGGACAAGGCTTGGAGCAGCCTGGGATAGTGGAAGGTGACCCTGCCCATGGCAGGGGGTGGACTGAGATGGTCTTTAAGGTGCCTTCCAAGCTAAACCATTCTGGGATTCTATGATTCACTGTGCCAGCTTATGTTCCCTCCATCACCACTCAGCCCCATGAGTGGAATCTGACAGCAAAAAGGCTCCTCTGCCCTGTGACCCTGATGCTTCTATTTCTCTTTCTGCTTGGAAAACTTGACTCCCCTGCCCACACATCCTCAACTCTTTGCTGGCAACGTTGGGCCAAGGCTGTGCAGCCAGTTGTCAAAATTTAGGCAAGTATCTCTACAACCCAGGTGGGTCTTCCTGGCTTTTTAAAAATTAAGATTATTTTCTAACAGTGCTGTTATGTTTTATAAAGAATTATGCAAGACATATACAAGCCCTTATAAATAAATAAGAGTGTGCACTTAGGAAAAAAGCACAGGACATCCATGGAAGATTTACATGCTGTGGGGAAGAGCACATCCAGCCACCATCTCCCCCATTACACCTAGCTTTCACACACCCGCAGCTACCCTGCTCCAAAATCCATGGATCATGGACTTTCCTGGGCTTCTCCCAGATCACATCAGCCTCCTGCTGCACATGACACAGCAAGGATGGAGATCAGCACCTGAGACTGGCCTTTGCACCTGTTGGTGGGCTGGGAGCTCATCCTCCAGGCAGCTACCCAGCTCAGCAGCAATGAAATCCCCCACCCTCCCACGGGACTCATAGTCATAGAACGATTTGGGTTGCAAGGGACCTTAAAGCCCATCTCATTCCACTCCCTGCCACGGGCAGGAACACCTTCCACTACCCCAGGTTGCTCCAAGCCCTGTCCAACCTGGCCTGAACACTTCCAGGGATCCAGGGGCAGCCACACCTTCTCTGGGCAACCTGTGCCAAGGTCTCACCACTCTCACAGGGAACAATTCCTTCCTAGTTTCTAATCTAACCCTGCCCTCTGTCAGTGTGAAGCCATTCCCCCTGGTTCTGTCACTCCAAGTCCTTGTCCAAAGTTCCTCTCAAGCTCTCTTGGAGCCCCTTTAAATCCTGTAGTATTACATTTTTTTCATGACAGATACTGTAAATAATTTTGACAGAATACTCCCATGCCCTCTAAACAGCATTGTGTCATGTCCACTTGCTTTTTAAACACTTCCAGGGATTGTGACTCCACAACTGCCCTGGGCAGCCTGTGCCAATGCCTGGCCTCCCTTTCAGTGAAGAAACTGCCCTCAATATTCAACCTGAATCTCCTTTGACACAACTTGAGGCTCTTTCCTTTTATCCTGTCGCTTGTTCTGTGGGAGGAGAGACTGAGCCTCAGCTGGCTATCACTAGCGGTCACGGAGTCGTAGAGATCTTCTGATCCGGCCCGGCACGGCCGCGGGGCCTCGGCCGCTGCATTTCATAACGCAGAGTGAAAACTCGGTGTCCCAACCGAAGTTCCCTGGGCCGAGGACAGCGGCTGCGCCGCTAAGGGCCGGGGTGTAGCCGTGACCCTGCTCTCTTCCTCCTTGCCCGACCCGCCGTCCCGGCGGCTCCCACCCGCGGTGCCGGGGGTGGAGCGGCCAGCGCCCCGCGGAGCCACCGCAAGAGGCGGCCCCTGCCCCGGGGCCCCGCGGGGGCAGCCCCTGTCCTGCACCGCCCGGGGCTCGGCGGAACGCGGCTGGTCGCGAACGCCCGCGCCGGACCCCGGCAGCCCCAGAAGGGAAGGGACAGGCGGCCTCGCGCCCCTCTCACCTTCCGCCTCCCAACGCTGCAGCGCGGCGGGGCCGCTGCGGCGGGCGCTGCCCAGCAGCTCGGGGGGGAGCGGCTCCATCCGGCCGTCCAGGCGCTCGTGCGGGCCGCGCTGGCGGGCCCCGGCC
>NW_024369151.1:109999-114304 GCF_014805655.1 Passer montanus
GCCGCCGCTAGCCGGCAGTGCTCGCCCAGCCCCGGCGGCAGCGCCGCCAGCAGCGCTCCGCGCTGCGCCGCGTCCAGCTCGGCCCAGAAGCGCAGCAGATGGCCCTGCCCGCACCGCTCCAGCCGCACCCGCACCTCCTCGGGAGGGTCCATGGCGTGCGGAGCCCGGTGCGAGCGGCGCGGGGGCGGCGGGGCCGGGCGGGGCAGCGCCGGGCCGGGGCGGAGCCAGATAGAACCCCACTAGTGACTGGTGCCAGCCTAATGTCACCCCAATCACTGTCACCCTTTGTGCCCAACCCATGAGGCTGTTGCTCACCCATCACATGATGTGTTTACCAGCTGAATGCTGGACATTTTATCTGGAAGGATACTATGAGAGACAGTATCAAAAGCTTTAGAGAAATCCAAAAAGATTACATCAACTGGCTTTCCTTGATCAACCAGGTGGGCTACCTTTCCATAAGAGGAAATCAGGTCTGATAAGCAATTTCATGAAGCCGTGCTGGCTGTGACCAGTGACTGTGTTGTCTTTCAGGTGTTTTTTAATAACTCCCAGAATAATCTTCTCCATAATTTTACCAGGCACTGAAGTGGCACTGTCAGGCCTGTAGTATCTGGGCTACTCCTTGCCCTTGAAAATTGGGCCCTGTGGCCAAACCTCTGCTCTACAGTGGCCATGGTCCTGTGGCTGTCATGAGGTGTGTCTGATGGGATCCCTGGGTCCTGGTGCAACCTGTGCCAGGAGCATAATGTCCCATCTTACACTCACACTTGGAAACATTGCAAGGTCGCAGGGTTCCCTCAATGCAGCAGGAGTTGGATAGGCCCAGCTGTACCCCAGGCATGGTGCAGACTCAGGCCACCTGCTCACAAATCCAGTTCCCCATTTTCAAAACAAAGTACCAATGAGAAGGATAAGAGTTAAAAATGCACGGAATCACTGAAGTAGTACAGGACAAATTCAAGGACAAATTTTAAAAAAATATATAAAATATGAAGGAATGATGAAGGAATAACCAAATCTGCAGGAACCAAGAGCCATGAACTGAGAAGTAAGTAACGAGCAGGGGGACACTACAAATCAATCTAAAATGCCAAAGAACAACTTTGTTTGAACTTTGTGCTCATGAGCATAGAAAAATCCTCACCCATAGGCTGTGATTGCCCCTTACTCACAGTTGTCATCCTGCCTGCAGTCAGAGCCCAGCTGGGTAGGAGAACATGAGGAGACAGACAGCAGCTTAGACACAGCCACCTCCCTGCATGTGACTGGAGTCAAGGAAGCTAGACCTCATCCAAATATGACCATCAGGTCAGGAAGAATCCCTGAGAGTTGTCAAAGCTTCTGTTTCACATTCTGTTTCTTATTTTATGTGACTTGACACAGCTCCTGCACAGAAGAGCCTTGGGGTTTTGAAACCTCCTTGCTCTGCTCCCCTTTACATGACATCTCTCCCCAATGCGGTTGCATGCCCTGCCTGCCCAGTGTGCAAATGAGTGCAGGTCCTTCCACACACGTGGTGCCTACATAACCACCAATCCTTTCCAATCAGAAAAGGCTCTGTCAGATCCAACTTGTAAATCCAGCCCTGCCTTTTCCTGCAGAACTTGCTGCCTTGCCTTGAGGGAATCCCGCCTCAGAGCTGTGGGATCTCATGCCTGTAGGATTCTAGAAGAACCAAAGTAAATCATGCTGCTGCTGGCAAATGTGCTCCCATCCCCAAATGCAGCCATCCACCAGAACAGGTTAGTCTGGCTGCACAGCATCCCCTCGGCTGGTTCTACAGCCCATGGCACTCTGTGTGTAGGTATTTTCTTCTGCAAAGCAATAAAAATGGTGATGGGTTGGATTAGTTACACCAGGCAGAACAACCCCAGTGAACAGGAGGGAGGGATGCTTGGGCCAAACAAAACACAAACATGCAGGTAGAATAGGAAATTCAGCAACAAAAAAGCTCCAGCTCATTGACAATCAGGGTGAGGTATCCCAGGATGAGAGAGGCAGATGTTATTGTGTTTAGGACCTTGCTCCAAGCTTCAACATGTAAGTACCCACTGATAGGAAAGACATGTGCTAATGTCTTTATAAATGAGTCAGTTGTGAGGGTCTTTAAGAGAAATGGGTATTAATGTCTTTGAAATGGGTCTTAATCTACAAACATCAAGCCACACAAATTTGTTACAGAACCCAAACAGTTTGACCAGACAGTCTGAGCTTCTGAGTTTCAGGATAATAGGAGAAATGGGTCCACACAAAGTCTGTTGCAGAACCCAGACAGTCTGAACTTGTGGTGGATCTACAGAACAAAGCCTGAACTTCTTGACTTTGGGGGGAAATGTCAATACATGTTCAAGTGTGGAATATGTGGTGGGCAATTCCAGAAGACTGTACCTTCCTAGTATCTCAGCCAGTGGGGAAAGGAAGAGGGCAAAATGCGGGAGTTTGAGGAGAAAAGGAAGTTGTGTCCTGTGAAACTTCGAGAGAGATCCCACAGGGGTATGGCCCAGTGGACTCTCTCCCTTTATTTGAATAAAGTTGAAGGACTCCTTTGTCTACTTTGTGGACGCTGCCTTTTCCACAGACCAGCAATATGTTCCCCAAAGAAATATGGTTTTACAGTCATTCCCTGAACAAGGTGACAGGCTGATGGATTTCTGGCTGTGGCATCACTGTGACTGCTGTTGCCCTTGGCCACTCCTGACCTTCTTGGCAGCACGAGAGTGGAGTTTGTGATAGGACAAGATGATTGCTAGATTCTGACTGGAAGCATCTATTGGACTTCCATTTAAGCCCCAGGTGATTCCCTCTATTTAAACTTTCTGTGCTAAGACTGCAGGAGAGGTGGCATGGTGAGACAGGATAGAGTGACTGCTATTTCCTGCTAATACCAGTTCTTGCTCTGTGGACTGAGGTGAGCAAACAACCCACCACCCCACCCTCTGGATAGCTTATTTCAACAGCTCACCAGTTTTCCTTGTCCTAGCCCTTGTGACAGCCTCTGATACATCGGGCATCTACCAGACTTCCTGCTTGCTGACCTTCTAGGGGAAAAAAAGAGTCTGGAAAAAAGAAAAGACACTTTATGGCAAGTGCCTGGCCCTCACCAAGGCAAACAGAGCAGAAAGATGGAAAACACAATGGCATTGCAGAGCTGGGAAGATCAAACAAGATATCTCTTCCCAAAGGGAAAACTCTCCCACCATGCTCTCCTCACTATTTTTAGCCTCTGCTAAGAGGTCTCCTTGGAGACAGATGCATTTCTGGATTGACACTTTGGTACCCCAGTGGAAGTAATTCCCTGGTAGCTTTGAGGCTGAAAGAAGAGTTAACACTGATTGTGCTTAATTGTTCAGTGACAGGAAGTACCAGGACTTGGCATCTGGACCGTTGTTGGCATGGCTCCTGGTCTAGTTTTAACTAAGCGCCAACCAACCCTGCCAGGTGGTGACCTGCACTGGTCAGGAACAAACCCATGCTGGATGCAGCACATCATGAGGCAGTGGCAGTGCCAGCTGTTCCATGTTACAGGCAGCAGCAAGCACACATTGCGTCCACAGACCTGTGTCTGGTTCCGCACCAGACCTTGCTCTCCCCTGGAAAGACATGGCAAGAGGTTCATAGCATCTGCTTGGACACACGGTCATCAGGAGACAACTTTGTGGCTGTAAGTCACCATGTGTCTTCTGCAGCATCAAGATTTACATGTGAACACCTGCCTGCTGCCAAAGCCAGCACAGGGCTCAATCAACTGCTACAATCACCTGTCAGCACCCTTCTATGGTCAGTGTCATGTAGGAAGGTGCCCCGGTCTCCAACACCAGCATTTCTTTACCCCAGTGCCCTGCTGAGGTTTGGTGCAGCTGCTCTGGCCTCTCCTCACAGAGGTGGCAATGCTTGTTGGGACACACTGGGCAGCCTCCAGCAGATCCCCTGTGCCCTCCCCAGACAGGGGCAGTGATATGTTGGGTGTCACCACACCAGAGCCGTGTGTGTCATTGCCAGTACCCACAGGCCAGCAGAGAGAGAGGGCTGGGCCAGCTCTGAATGGCAGCTGGTGCTTCCCAGTAGGTTGACGGAAGGAGAGCTGAATAAACACATTGTTTATATTTAAAAAAACCAAAGACATCTCTGTTTGTCAGAAGAGTCTGGGCTGGCCCCAAGACAAACTATACAGGGAGAGAAAATAAACCCTCCCCTAAAACAAAACAAAACAAAACAAAACAACAACAACAACAAAAAAACAAAAAAAAAAAAAAACAAACAAAAAAAAAAAAAAAAAAAAAAAAAAAAACAAAAAAAACAAAA
>NW_024369151.1:114527-244152 GCF_014805655.1 Passer montanus
AAAAAAAAAAAAAAAAAAAAAAAAAAAAAAAAAAACCACAAAAACTCAAACCCCCAAGAAGACTTTTCCAAGAATATCCCAAATCTTCCTAACTTCATCCACCAGACCACCTTGAGATGGAAATGTCAACCTGTCTCAAAGCAGCTTTGTCAAAGGCACTTTGGTACAGGAAACGCAGTAAGAGCAGAGCTGCCCTCAGCTGCTGTGTCCCAGCTCCCTGTGCTGGTGCAGGAAGCTCCACACGGACAGTAGTGAGAGTACTTCAGCTGAACTTGCAGACACAGTAAACACCAGGAGTTCTGTCTGGTATCTCTGGTTCACTTTCCTGGTGGGATAGACTGGCTAGGCACAAGGCATTAAGGTCATTCTGATTTCTCCCTGTTATTCCTGGTTGTTCTTTCAAAGTCAGAGATGGGGGAGGAATCTAGAGGAAATCCCTTTTTTTTGCAGATCAAGCTTTTCCTAAGCAAAACAGTCCATGAGCTGATGCTGCCAGAGCTGAGCAGCACCATAGTGACTGCCTTGTTTTTGGACTAGGAAGCAAAGGGAAGGACTGGTTCCTTCTCCCCGTATCCTGAGCAGGTGTGAACCTGTTCAGTCAAATACAGCTAAGCCGAGCAGACATTTCAAACAGGTAGGATGAGTCTGGGAAATTTATGAAAAGAAATGAGTTAAAGAAAAGCAGGCTGTGAACAGCTCAGCTGCAGCATGGAGAGCAGCAGGAGCAGGACCTTGATAGAGAAAAGCCCTCTGAGGGTCTCCAGAGGCTGCTGTGATTTACCTGGCGGCCTGGGGCTGGCAAGGCTGAATCTCCGTGGAGAAGAGAAGTGGCAAGAATGGAATGAGAAGCCAGAAGTAGGACCAAGGTGCTGAAGACACTTGGATGAAGTCTGACCTGGACAGGGAATATGATGGCAAGGGGAGCACAGTAAGGGCCAGGTGGGTGGGAGGGCTTGAGCCCCAAGTAGCTTTCACCCTCTTCCTTCTAAACCAACTCAGAGCTAAAGGGAATCATCCCTGGCACGTGGCACAAGGAGGTATCTGTGGCACAGGAAGATGTCCATGACTCAGGTAGTCTCACAACCTGAGCTCCCGGACAGTGGTTCATCACCTTTCCTGGCCATCATGCTTCTCCAGCAGTCTTGCTCCTTGATGCTCCTCTCAGCATCATGAGCATCAAACCGGGCTGGGGGGCCTGGAGGTGCCTGCGTGTGGCTGCCCAGAGCCCCTTGAGCAAACTGAAGTGTCTCTGATATGGGAATCATGACACTAGGGCTTTGCAGTCTGCTGTCTTGCAAAGGACTCGCTGATCAAGGGAGTTTGCAGAGGAGGCAGCACCTTGCACTAGGATTAACATGCTGCTGTGTCTAACAGACACAGCAAATTTCCCTGTAGAGAAACTCATTCTCTAACCAATGCCACTGCATATTAAGTTTGTAAAAGATAAGAGCCAAATTGTGTTTCTCTCACTTTTGTCAACACTTGTGGGTTTTTCCCTCCTTTTTTATGTCTGTGGTTCAATAGGGCCCCTACCCCGTCTCCTGCTGGCTGCTGGCCACTGGTGCCTTACCAGCCATGGCACTGAGAGGGTGGGATTCTATTCCCTCTGTCAGTATTTATTTCCTTCATGGCACCAGACAAATACACCACACAGGACTCCTCTGTGCTGGTGCACTACATCCCCCTCCTGTAGGGATGCTCCATTGACTGATGCTTCTTGGATGTGTTTGCAAAGGTGGCAGTAAGAGCGAATACCATTGTTGGGATTTTCCTTATCCCTGTTCACTAATCACATTGTCTCTGAAGTCTTTAGAAATTGTGCTTCTTTTGGCTGGGTTAACATTAATTATCTTCACAGTAGCTATTATGGGTATAAGTTTTGAATTTATGCTGAAAATATGGAGACCAAAAATACAGTGTTGACAATATGGAGATATTTTTCTTGTTGCTGGGTGGTGCTTGTACAGACCCATGGTCTTTTTTGCTTCTCACCCTACCCCACCAGGGAGGGGGATAGGGGTGCATAAGGTGTCGGGGGGACACACAGCCAGACAGCTGTCCCCAAGGGACCCAGGAGGTATTCTGGACTATACAACATCATGCTCAGTTTATAAAGCGGGGGAAGAAGGAGCAAGGGTGTGGCGCTTGTCGCGGTCCCTGGGCACAGGGGAGGGCAGGGCTCCCCCGCGAAGGGAGCGGGACCCCGCGAGCCGCGGGCCCGGCGCGGGCTCCGCGCAACTCGAATTGCCGTGCGACCTCTCAGCCAATGGCCGGAGCACCTTCCCGCCGCCAGCCAATGGGAGCGCGGCACTCCCGGCCGCCAGCCAATAGGCGCGGGGGGCGGGGAGCTGGGAGTAACGCTCGGAGCGGCGGCGATGGCCCCGGAGCGCGGTGGCCGCCCGCTCCCCGCCGGTACCGAGGGTCTTCCCCGGGTTTTCCTGCAGAGCCTGCGGACTCTTTTCGATATCCTGGATGACCGGCGGCGGGGCTACGTGCACCTACGGGAGATCGAGTCGCGCTGGCGGGGAGCGGAAGCCCAGGAGCTGCCCGCCGGGGTGATGGAGGGGTTGCGGCAGGCGGCGCCGGCCAGCGGGTACCTCACCTTCGAGAGGTTCGTACTGGGGCTGCGGGCGGCACTGCCTGGGACTGAGCCGCCGGTGGAGGGTGGCGGCGGCGGACGGCGGAGCGCGGAGAAACCGCCAAGCCCTCGCTGTTCCGAGGAGCGGCGGGGAAAGAGCACCGGACAGCGGGAACCGGGGCACGGCCAGCCCCGAGGCCGCGGTGAGTGGCGGGACTGCACTGGGCGCTTCGGGCTCGCGGGGTGATGGCAGCGCCAGGGACGGGGAGCGGCGCTCGGAGGTTGGGGTGCGATGCCGCGGCTCGCCCCGCTCCCCTGTGCCCTCTGTGGGCGCAGAGCCAGCGGCTCCCGCAGGGCCGCTGTAAAACTCGCCGAAGTTACTGTCAGAACTGGCTGCTTTGGCTGCGCTGAACTCCGATTCCGGTGCGAATATCCCAGCGCCGCCGCTCGCCCAGGGCTGTGCTTCCCTCGCGATGCGCTGGGCTATTTATAGCGCTGACAGGAGGAATTAAGGGCTTTGCCGTGATGTGTCCGTGGTTGTCCCCTGGCGTAGAGACTGTCCTGACCTTCCCCGGGGGCGGGTGGCACAGCTGGGCGTCTTGGAGAGGGGCTGCGTCCTGGGGCCCCCCCAAGCCGAGCAGTTGCGCTGCGGTGAAGCTATGGTCACGGAGCAGTCGTGTGCTCAGTGGACTCTGTGCTGGGCTGGCTCTCAGGTATGATTCCTTCACGATGTCTTGCATGGTTTAGACAAAAAATGCAAACCCTGACCCAGCTTTTTGATTTGGATCATCCCACAGCACTATTCCCAATAACAAATAATTAATCGATTAATAAATGGGGGAGGAGTACCAGGGTGATGTGCTCTGCTGTCCTAGGCTCTGTCCACAGAGCTCACCTGTACATCCCTGTGGGCTCTGCCCTTTCCACGGGATCTGGGCTCCCTGTGCTGGCTCTGCCAGAGCCCTCCAGGGTGGTACACTCACCCGACCATGGGGGAGACTCTTTCACTCACATCTTGATTTGTTGCTAGTCAGTAGAAGATGTTATAAGGAAACCAGGCTTCTGGGCTTATCTGGGTAGGTAATAATTCTTTATATAGGTTTGTGAAGTGCTTTGAGATCACAGGAGACAAAGTCTGTGTGTGGAGCTGGTACATGTTATTGCACCACCTGAGTGCAATGACTTCCTTCTCCTTGGGAAGGTCAGGCTGGTTTGCCTTCCCTTCCCAGCCCAGTCCCTTCTGCTGGGTGGAGAAGGAACTTTTAACTGTAACTGAGGTTCTCTGCTTTCCATTTTTGCCTCCAGACTAACCACTAGAGCTACATCTAAGGGAATGTTATTAAGCAGACTAACTTTTCTGTCATCAGGAGTGTAAATCTGGAAAAACCTGAAAAAAATCCTGCTTGGTGAATAGACAGCAGGTTGAAAGCTCTGCCCTGGGAAGGAGCAAGCAGATGATTGCAGCAGTTTTCTGCTTGCTGAGGATCTTTCCATTACAGTGTGATGTTCCATAACTGTCCAGAGCCTGCGGGCAGGGTTAGTGCCTTAGCCCTTGCTGCCAGCATCCCACACTGCAGGGCTGTATTTTGGCAAGAGGCCTGAGTTTCAGGTTCATTCAGCAGCTTAGAAAATGGTACAACTCAGTTATTCCATCTCTTTTAGCTCTAGATCCTGCACAGCTGCCCAGTGCACTCCTCTAGAGGTGGTTTCCCAGGGTGCAGTTGAGCAGGTGGATGTTCTCAGCTGGCTGCAAGGGAGTTGGCAGTGCTGTGGCAGGATGTGGCTCTGTCCCTGCTGCAGAGATGTGTGGTGGGTGCTGGGAGCTGCCTGTGGCTCCGGGAAGACCTGTCTCCACTAAGATTATATCATTTGGGTGTGAGGCTACTCTGAGCCTCCAGCTGCATGTGGTGGCTTCTGTAAGACCCCAACCAAGTGCAGTGAGGTGACGTATCAGTGCTCATAAGCTCCAGCGAGTGGGAGGAAATGCTCCCTGCCTGTTTTGGGTGAAGAGGGTGCTCACAGAGTGCCTTCCCAGCTCTGCTTTGCGTCTGAGGAGCACCTACACCTGTCAGAGGTGATTTGGATGCGACTCGTGGCAAAATGGCAGAGGTTGGGGTCAGGCATGTCCAGGGGTGCAGTGAGCCAGTGGGACAACAATTCTGTTCGCTCTCCCACACTAACCTCTGCTAGTGTGTGGGCAAAAGTGCTTCTGAGGTCCCTGCTTAAGTCAGCTTCCAGCTTCTCCTCAGCCCAGCAGTGCTGGTGCAGTCTGCGAGCTGCTGCTTGGCACCCCATGGTGCCTGGGGAGCCAACAGCACCCTCTGGACACAAGGATGGTGAGGTGGATATTGGAGAAGTCACAGGGCAGGGAAGTCACCGTAATGATGTCCCTGTGTTATGGTGCCTGATGTCTTGTCACAGCAGTGTCTGAACGCATTGCTCTGGGGGTCTTTACCCCAGTAGCTCCCCTGTGAGCTGGGGCCTGGAGGAGTCAAGGCACAGAGCAGAAAGAGCCCAGGCCCTGGGCATTGGCTCCTCCCCAGCACAGTGCTTTCCCTTGCTCCAGGGGTGCCTTGGCTCTAGCAGCTGCAGAGCTGTTGCTGGCACTAGCTGGAGGAGAAGCTGGTTTGTGGGGGCTGCTCTGGGCCTTTGCCCAGGATACTTGTGGAGAAGTGTAAAACAGCCATGAAGTGTCTGCTTGCCCTAGGCAGAGGGGGTCCCAGAGGGAGGAAGGAGCCTGTCCATTATCACATGGCAGGATCTCTTCCACCTCTGGTGATCTGATCCTGTTCTTTCCCTAAGAACAACTATCCCAGCTCGTTAGCAGGGGTCCTGTTCTAGCCACTAGCTTGTCATCTCAGGTGTGCAGAGCTCAGTTGGTTGACCAGGAGCTCCTGCTTATCACGGGTGCAGCTCAGCTCAACACTCCTAGGTAACTGCAGTAAAAAGTGTTTTAACATGTGTTTGTCCTGCAGCTCCTACCAGAAGTGCTCCTAGCTTTGCTTTGGGATTCTGACTGTTGAGAGTATCCTTGGTTTTGGGGCTGTTCCTCAGCTTTTTGAGCAGGACATACTACAGGTCTGCTGGAAAATGTGTGTGGTCACAGCAGTCTTGCTGGGTTCCTCCCAGATGGATTTGGGTATATGAAACCAAAGGGAGCTGGCAAAGCAGATGGATGGGTGATATCAAAGACTTTGTGTTCACAAATGCTTTGTGTTCACTGATGTGCCAGAGTACTTGCTGGGAGGTGGAGTGAGATACTGTGATGGACCAGAAGGAGGACTTTGCCCAGTGACAGACACAAAGTGACAAACTGAGGTGTTGCATTGCCTGCTCTGGAGCCAGTCTCCTGTCCCTGAACCAGTGTGACTGTGGCAGCAGGGGCAGCCCTGGTACAGAGCACCCACACCTTGTACTTTCAAGACAAAGGGCGGCTCCTGTGGCCATGGCTGCACTCTCCTGCCTGCTGTCCTTCCTCTCTCATGTCCATGTGCTCAGCTGAGGAAACTTGTGGAGCAGAGGGGAGAAATGTGCCAGCCCATGTGGTGCCACACACCCTGTCCTGGCACTCCCAGCCCTTTATGTGCCTGCGGCAGGGAATGTGCCAGACCTGTGCCAGGCAGCTCTGGTGGAAGCATGTGTGAGGGGTAGGGGTGCCTGGCAGACACGTGGGCAGCTCTCTTGGGAAGAGGGCGTTTTCCCCACCTGCCTGCCATCACTTGCCGGCTCCCTGCTGCTCTTCTTGAAAAGCCATGTTTGGAAAGGAACTCTTCAGGAACCTGTGTGCAGGGAGCAGGCAAGCTGTGGGACTGAGGGGGTGGCATGAGAGAGGGTGTGCTGGGCACTTGGCTGGGGACTGGGGCAGGAAGGGAGGAGCAGCAGGCTGCTATCCAGACTTGCCTGGGCATGTGCTGGCTGCACCCCTGACTGCCCTGATGCTGTGGTTTGGGATGGTGGGGTGTCAGGGTTCTGCTCTACCAGCTCGCCTAGCAGTGGATAGGAGCTGGCTTGGCTGTGACTGCAGGGCTGGGTTTCTGCTGAGGGTGGGCAGTGTGGGGCTTGTATGGCCTTCACTGCAGGTGCCCAGGGAATTCCTGCCCTGGCTGACAGGCAGGAGGTGCCTGATCCAGCCTGAAACCTGCCAGTATGAACTTAATCTTCAAAAACAGGTTATGCATGAATTTGTATCAGCACCGTGTGTTTTTAGTAGATTGGTCTTTCGCAGGATAAGATGTTGGGGTTTTAATAAAATTTTGGGAAATCTACAGTCTGATTTACTTTATGGTTACATCATAGATGTAGTGTCTGGGCTGAATATCCACATGGCCAAATCCATCACCAAGCAAGAACTGCCTTCAGGAGAAGTTGGTTTTCTAGCAGAGCAGATGCCACCTGAGTGGAAGCAGGGTGTCCCATGAGGACATGTGAGGGCAGACAATATCACTACAATATCACTAATGGTTTAGTTGCCCCGGCTGGGACTGGACCAGCTTTGCCTGGAAGCTGCTTGCTTCCTACAGAAGATGCCTGAGATCTGTTGCCAGCCAGGCACAGCTGAGTCAGTCATCCCTGGCATCTCTTCTGCCTGGACAAAAACAGGAGCAGGCACTCAGGCTGGTGGTTTGCTCAGTCTCTCCCTGTTTGCAAGACCACCCTGCAGATCATCTCACAGAAGTGGTCCTGAGGAGGATTTTGTTGAAAGTAGCTTGTGCCCTCATGCCTTCCTCTTTTCCAGATGGTGATGCTAAGTCTGCTGGGAAGCCCCAGGGAGACAGTGACCACCCAGGGGCTGGGGACACTCGGAGGCATCAGAGAGGCCGTGCAGAACACCGGAGACACACCATCACCAATGGCGTGGACTTCAGCATGGTAAGGGAGTCTTGTGGCCTCCCATGAAGGGGAAGGTGGGTTGCAGGGGTCCCTCATTGTCTATGCCATCTCTGGGCTTTGGCTTCCTCTCTGCCCACCCTGCACAAGTGAGTTGTGGGACGTCAGGCAAATCCTGACATTTGGATATGAAGGTCTGTTGATGTATGTGGATGTATATTGTTTCCAAGGTGCTTTCCTGAATCATGGCAAACAGGGAGGAGGTGGATCCTTCCCCCTGAATGGGGTCAGCCCATGAAGCCAGTGTGTTGGCTGCCTTCCCCATGGGCAAGGTCTTGGGAAGAAGAAGACAAAGGTGGAAATGTAGGAACAGATGGATCTCTGGGCCTTAAGAGCACCCCAGCAAGGGTCAGGTATGCTTTGTGCTGGCAAGCAGTGGAGCCAAGCTATGCCCCCTCCCAGAGGTTCCATGTAGATCAGGGCTCAAACATGCAGGTTCTCTTGGCTTCTGACAGACTTCTTGCAGCAAAGCAGAAATATCCACACTGAATTTATCAAGGCAGCCCAGGATGGAGGGGTCTGCTTCCCTCTCTCCACCGCTGAGTGGAGAGACTTGGATCAAATTGCCTGGGTGAAGGGATCTCTTCTTGCTCCCAGGTGGAATGGAGTAGTTGCCTGGGCATGTTGTCCACAGGCTCAAGCTAAATTGTCCTGGGCAGAGAGCCAGGACCAAGCTTGCAGGATGAGTACTTGGTGGCACTGTCACCACTGTACTTTCACTCCTTGCACCCTGGTGTCACCCTGGTCCTGCAGCCCAACAGGCCTGACCAGGGGAAGGGATGTTTGTGCAGGTAATTTGCTGGGCTTGTAGCCATGACAGGGGCCGCTGCTGGGGGGTGCTGATAAGAAGTGATAAATGTTGCTCTGTGTAACTGGGATTGAGGGCTCTGCTTCTTGGGGTTTTGGGGGCTGGGGAGAGAGGCTCTGCTTCCCTTCCCTCTGTGTGCAGCTCTGGGCTGGAGTACATCTCAAGGTCCCAAGCTCAAGGTGCTCTGTGAGGGGAGTGCTGGCCACCATGTCTGTCCCTAATTCTGCCATAAGCATTCTTGCTGAGGGCTTGTGTTGCCTCGGTCTCTGTTCCCCCAAGTTGTCATGTGGGCAGTGGGAGAGATGTCCCCTCCTTTCCTCTCTCCCTATACGTCACCAAGTGCTGCACTGCCTTTCTGTGCTTTTGGCCCCAGAAAAAGGATGTCTCAGCCTTCCCTGACACCCTGAGCACAACCTTTAGGCACTGGTGCCATTTCCAAGCTTACAGAGAGAGCTGGAACAAGTTTGGGTCCAGCAACGACTGAATCTTTGTACTGTCACCTCCCTTACCCCTCCCTGCCCTGATGTTTGGCTCCTAAGGAACAAGGAACTCTATCATTAGACTAATTTGCCTAAAGCCCTTGGGGAATGGGAGCAGAGCTGGGGAGGCTCTGCTGCAGCCCCAGGACCCTTTGCACTCTCTCATCGAGTGCTCGCTCGCTCAGCTGGTGTTTTTCACCGGCCAGTCCCTCACCTCTTGGCCTTATTTTCCCATGCCATGAGGGTGGCTGGGATGAGACCTTCCCTGAGAGGTGGAGCACTGTCATTTGTAAGCAGCCCAGGGCACAGCTCTGTCCCCTCCCCTTTGCCAGCCACCGAGCACCAGCCAAGTCCAGCACTTTGTTTTTCTCCTGCCCCAGGTGTCTCATCCTGGTGAGATGCTTCCTGTCCCACACTGGGCAGGGCTGGCAGTGTCCTTCTGTTCTGTGGAATGCTCTCGCTTCCTCTGGTCTCTGTGCTGGCCAGCAAGCCCTGTGGGAGGAGGGCAGGACAGGCAGCAGTGGGCTGCACCCCCAGCCTGGATGGGGGTCCTTGCCACACACAGCACCTTCTTCTTGCCCCTCAGCAACTGCACTAAGGCTCTGCACTTCTTCCTCTGGGTATGTCCCTTGGGCCATTGGAGAAGGGTGCAGGGGGAGTTGTTGTGTTCCAGAAAACATTTCCAGGAGCAGCAGGAGCAAGAGCAGCCCCAGTGTAATGGGTGGCAGGTATGGGATGCGGAGAGGCTTTGGGGCTGGCAGTGGGGACGTGGAAATGCTGATGGCCTGAAGAAGGTCTTGGTGTGGTGCCACTTGTCCACAGGGTTCTGTTCGGGGTTATTTCTGAGCTGCTCCACTCCTGATGCTCTCCAAAGGAGGAGGTTCTGGTGCATCCAGAATTTTCTGAGTGACCAAAGTCTCTGGTGCCTGTGGATCCCAGGCTGTGCTGTGAGTGAAGGCCAGGCTGTGTTGTGGCAAAGAAGGCAGAGGCAGCGAGTCAGGAAGTTCCCCATGCCCTTGGGAGCTGGGGGAGCGGCCTTGTGTTGAAATGAGAAGGGCCGTGGGGTCACAGGGCGAGGGTGATGAATGGGTCACTGCAGTTGTTCTGTTCCCCAGGGATGTCCCCTCATCCCTCTCCTCCCTGATTGGCAGTGCCAGCGTGGTGCCAAGGGGAGGCAGGAGCAGAAGGTGACAGTGGAATGAGGACTGTGGATCCCCTGTGGAAGTGGGCGAAGCCCCCGGCTCTGCTGCAGCCTTGGGTCCTGCTTGGCCTATTCCAAGGGGTTGCTCTGGGGACAGAAGTCCAGGCACCCTCATAGCAGCTTTCCAGGCACAGCAAGGCCCCCACTGCTCTCCAGGTGATGCTGGTGCTGGAACCTGAGCAACCAGCAGAGATCTTCTGCAGAGAGGTGTGGTGTGCCATGCTCTGCTCAGTTTCATGTGCCTCCAGGGGTGAGGCAAACTGGGGAAACAGGGCTGCAGTTTTTTCCCTGACTTCCAGCGTGCAGAGTGAGCTAGACTCTTCAGTGCTCACCAAAATCCAAGTGTGTCTGTTCTGGGGCTGACACTCACACCCCAAAGGGAGCTGTGGGCAGCTGCAGGCACTGCTCCTGCTGCCTCTCTGGGTAAATAGGTGAAGAAGCCTGTACCTGCAATGGTGAGCAGGAGGGTAGAGGTGACCCAAGAGTCCTTCACATAGTTTGGTTGTTCTCCCAAACTGGAGAACTTTTCTTCCAAAAATCTTCCTCCAAAGCAGCATCAGGCAGCAGTAATTATCCTGCTCCTCTTCAGCTTTTCTTGGGGAAAGGGGCTGAGACCCTTACCTGTATCCACATCCCCCCACACCTCATGAAGAAACCAACTCCTGGGACTTGACAAAGCCTTGGTGGGGAGTAGGTGACATCTGTGTGCTCTGTTTTGCAGCTGAAGTACATGAAGGAGCTGGAAGTGGAGAAGGATTTCCTGTTGCAGGGCCTGGAACTTATAGACCGGGCTCGAGAGTGGTACCACCAGCACATCCAGCTCATGCAGGAGCACCAGCGGCTCCTGGGGAAGAGGAGAACCAGTGCTGTGAGTCTGGGGCTACATGTGGGTTTGGAGAACAGGGCTGGGAGGTGGCTGGACCTGGAGCTGACCTCCAGCCTCTTCTTCCTCCCCATCCTGCAGGATTTCCCTGAAGGTGGCCAGAGCCATCTGGGGCGCCTGGTCCCCAAGCTGCAGGAGGTGAACCGCTGCCTGGCTGACCTTCTTTCCACTGCCAGCAAGGTGAGAACAGCACTTCAGCAGCTTGAGGTTGTTTGTGTGATCTTAGGATTCATCCTGTCCCTCCCATGTTGGTGGCTGGGCTGACATTGGAGCTGCCAGAGTTTCCCCCAGCTCTTGGAAGGTGATGGAACACAGCCAAGAGGACAGCACAGCTGCTCCTGAGGTGGGCTGGAGGATGGTTTGGGAGGCCTAAAGGAGAACCCTAAAAAGGTACAGCCATTATCAAGGTGCTGAGTCAGCCAATTCAGAGCTGACTCTCCTGCTGGGCAGAACCTGGGGGTGCAGCCCACTGCTGCCTGTCCTGCCAGGCACGCTGGCAGGAATGCTTCCCCATTCTGCCCCATTCACAGGGCTGGAGACCCTGTGATGGCCTGTGATGGGGTTTTAATCCTCTGCTGGCCTTCTCCCAGTTCTTTATGTGCCATAGAAACATCTCACCTTGAAGAAGGCCTGGGAAGGGCCACAGGGTAGAAGGCTCAGTGTCTCATCCCTTCATCTTCTCTACAGACAGCAAACCCCTCCTCAGCACTGAGCAGGCTGGTCCCTGTGACATCCCCAGCCTCCACAGGCTCCCAGCAAGCCATCAACATGCTGAAGGAGCAGAATCGGCTTCTCACCAAGGTGAGTGGAGGTAGGGGTGGAGGAGATGTCCTTGGGGGTGCTGGGAAAAGAAAGGGATGGGATGGGATGGGATGGGATGGGATGGGGCCAGGGAAGGAATGACAAGCAGTGTCCAGGAGCAGGGAAGTGTTCCATCAGCTTGGTCAGACTTGGTCATCCCAGAGAAGGGGTGTGGGCTGCACGTGGAGACCCTCTGGCACACAGCTGTGCCCAGCTGTCTCCAGCTGTTTGCTGGGTGAGTCAGTGGCAGGGATGGGGCATTCCTCCCAGAGGGAAAAGACTGTGACAAATGGAGGTCACAAGAGAGTGCAGAGGCTGCAGCTGGGGGCTGTCAGGGAAGAGGTGGTCTGCCATCTCAGGCCAGGGCCAGGCTCACTGCTGGGGTTTTCTGTACCAGCATGTGGCCACAAAGATGCTCTGGGTGCTGGAGTCCCTCTGCTCTGGAGCCAGGCCGGGACAGCTGGGGGTATTCACCAGGAGAAGAGAAGAGGAGGGAGACCTCAGAGCCCTTCCAGGGCCTAAAGTGCCTCTATGAGAGCTGGAGAAGGACTTTGAGTAAGGGTCTGGAGGGCCAGGATAAGGGGGAATGGCTTTCCACTGCCAGAGGGCAGGGTTAGATGGGATAGTGGGAAGAAATTGTTCCCCGTGAGAGTGGTGAGGCCCTGGCACAGGGTGCCCAGAGAAGCTGCCCCATCCCTGGAAGTGTTCAAGAACAGGTTGGAGAGGTCTTGGAGAAACTGCCTCTAGTGGAAGGTGTTTCTGCCCCTGGTTAGGGGCTGGGATGAGATGGGCTTTATTGTCCTCCTACCCAAAGCCTGTGAACCTGTGGTTCTATGAAATTTTACTGGCAACACAACCAGTTGCCAGCAGTTTCCTCCTCTAACCAGCTTTTTCCTCCCCTGTCTTGTGCAGGAGGTGTCTGACAAGAGCGAGCGCATCACCCAGTTGGAGCAGGAGAAATCTGCCCTGATCAAGCAGCTCTTTGAGGCTCGTGCCCACAACAACCATGAGATGAGCCAGCTGGATTCCACCTTCATCTAGCACATGCCTCCCCTGCCCCATCCCCAAACTTACCTGGGGGATTTCCAGGGACTCTGGCCCCAAACTCATCACACCTGCTGCTCCAGGTGTTGTGTCTCCAGGTCTGGGGCTGCTGGTGGCATCTCTGTGCAAGGAAGCCAGGACCGCTCCTGGGGAGCATCCCTGCCCTGTTGATGGCTTATCAGCCATGCTGCTCTCAAGCTGCTCCTTTCCTGTCTCTAAGTGGGCTGCAGGATGCTGTCCCCAGCCCTGTGACCCCCAGCATGCAGGAGACATGGCTGCTGTCTGTGCTGCCCATGTGGGGTCAGCTACTGTGCCCTTGCTGACTTAGGCTGGATTTTGGGTGCTCTTGGGGAAAAGTGATGTATCTTCGACATTCTAGCCAGCATCTCTAGAAGGAGATGGCCTGGCCCTTAGAGGGTGCTGGCTCCTGCTTGTCTTGCTGTTGGAAGACAAGATTGGAAATCCCAGGAGGCATTCCTGGCCCCTCTCTGCTGCCCATGTTCTGCCTGCCAGAGGCATTGTCCAGCCCTGCAGTGCTCAGACTGGTGGTCCTCATGGCAACCACTCTCATGTTTGTGGTAGTGATACTATACTTGCTATTTACATGTCTGTAGGCTCCTATAGGGAATGAGCCATAGAGCCAACCAAGGTAGCCTACACCTCTGAGCTGCTTTTTTGAGCTCTTGGGAAGTTGAGACAGACACCTCCCTGTTTACTTGACCTGACCTGGCAATTACTTCCTGATGTCTGCCAGGATTAGATTATTTTCATGATGACTGTGAAAGCAGAAGTGGTGTTCCACAGCCTGAGGATGCTCACATCAGCCTGACCTCACAGAGGGTCTTTAGAACTTGGCTTTGTATTTAACTGAGTGTGGGACAGAGCAGAGGCTGACAGGCTCTTCCCTGTGCACATCTACACATGCAGAAATGGCAGCTCTGCCTGACATGGTTGTGGAGGCTTCTGTCAGGGATGACATCCTGACTGTGAGCTGCACTCCTCTGCAGGTGTCTTGAGCGGTGGTGGTGGTTCAAGATGGGTCCTATTAGATGGTTCATCTCAGGGCTCCTCCTGCTTCCCACCCAGCTCAGTGGTGATGCTTGGGCTGAATGACTGTGGCTTGGTACTTGGTATCCATGGTGCTTTCTCTGGAGATCCCATTTAGCTCAGCCTGGCCCTCTGTATCCCCAAGGTCAGGACCTTCCTCTCTGGCATTGTTTCATGTCTGACTCTCCAGGCATGGTGCTGTGGCACTGAGCTGAGCTGGGCAGAAGGTGCTGGTTCTGCCCTGAGCTGACACATGCAGGCCAATTCTGTTCTCACTTCTGTTCTTATCTGTCAGAACTCTGTCCCATCCAGCTGTTCTGTTTGAGACTGATCCCAAGCTGAAGCTTACTGCAAGGCATGAATCCCTACTCTGCCCTGTGCCTGCAGCTGGAGTGGGGATCACCAGGGAGATGGTGGAGGAGGAGCAGCAATGCCATGGCTAGTCATGTCCCCTGTCTGCAGGAGTTGGCTGTTAGTTGTCCCCCAGGCATCAGTGCCTGCCATCCTTTTTGTGATGCCTTCTCTAGTGTCCAGTGCCTGTTTTGCCTGAGGTTAATTAGAACTGACCCTTTTTTATGAGGGTTACCTGTCTGTAGGGATAATAAAGTGGGGTGACCTATTTAATTTATCCTCCTGTCTCTCCCTAAATCACCCCATATACTGCTGCTGGCCCTGAAGTCCCTGACTGTCCTGTCTCTGAGAATGCAGGGAGAGCTGAAGCTGCAATCTGGTGAAGTGAGCAAACAAGGAGCCCAGGGGTCTCTGCACCTGGATATGTTTCCATGTCCTTTCCCATCACCTCTGGTCCTCTCAGGGACTGGGAATACCCTGTCCCCTGCTGTGGGGCAGGGTCTTGAAGCCACCTGCACCCCTTCTGAGTGCTGTAGCCTCATCTGTCTACTCCTCCAGAAGCTGTGCTTGGGGCTCACACTGCTCAGGCAGTGCTGGTGCAATTCACAACCTCTTATTTGCTTTCAAGTACCCTTTCTCAGAGCTGCCCCACAGTGGTGGCAGCAATGGCTGGTGCTCTGCAGTGACTCCTTCCCACAGGGTCAGCCACAGGGGCCCTCAGTGGCATGGCATGTGTGGCACGTGTCCCTCTGACCTGTGCTGAGATGGCAACTCGCACAGGGTGGACCTGAGGCTCTGCACTGATTGGGGAACCCTCCTTTCCCAGGCTGTGGGGTGAACCCTGCATCCTGCAGAGGCTGAGCCTCCCCTGCGAGGAGCAGAGCCAAGAGGGAGACCCCAGTCCACTTACTGGCAGCTGGCAAGGGAATGTCTGCCATGGCATCTTCCAGGTGCTGCTTAGGACAGCCACTAGTTCCAGCTGGGCAGGAAGAGGATTGGTAATTGCCCTTGGTTCCCATTTCATGTCTTTGCTTGGGTGTGGAGCCCATGAGGGCTTCCAAAGAAAAAGAGAGTCGTGGTTCCCTTGGCAGACTGCTTCAGGGCAGCTTTCCCCTTCCCCCTCCCTGCCTGTGGCCGCAGCCCAGGGGGGTTGTCCCAGTCCTGGCCAGCAGCACTGGCCCCCACCCCACTTTCTGTGAGCCTGCAGCAGGTTGTGGGGTAGCCCTGGCAGTACCACAGCCCACTGGGACCAAGTTTCCCCTGGGAACTGCAGAATTCACCTCAAGCTGTCACTCTGGCCTGACCACACTTTCTAGGTCCCTGGTGGGCTTGACCCTCCCACAGCCCCAACTCCTGTGCCCACTTTGGCACCCTTAACTGTGGGGGCTGGCTCAGGAGCCATGAGACCTGCATTTGGGGCCAGGTCTGTAAGTGATGTGTATGCTGGGACATGTGGGTGAGCATGTTCCATTCTCTTCAGGCTTTTTCCTGCTGGAACTGGATTTGCATAGATCTGTGGCACCTCCAGGGCTCTGATAACTGTTGGAACCCACTGTGTGAAGCTGTGGTTACACTGGGAACAGCTGGAGCAGGGCTTTGCTATCCCGAGCCAGGACAGTTCCTGCCAACCCACCTCACCTCCCCACAGCCCTCCATGCTGCAGGTTATCACGGACAGGTGCAACACCGTGGGGTCAACATGCCTGTCCCTGGGCATTTGAGGTGGGTGCCAGGGTGACATTGCATGAGGGGTTCCCCAGAGCCCTGTCTGAGCAGAGTGAGCCCTCTCCTGAGCTCAGTCTGGAGGTGTACTTGGCCCCTGGGCTGCCCAGGGATACAGGATCTCATCTTCTGAGTCCTCAGCTGTGCAGTTTGGGAAGGATCCAGTCACCCAAGTTTATGTATTCATACTTTCTCTCCTCTCCTGCCCAGCTACATGCCCTTTACGTGTCCTCTGAGCCTGGGCTCCATGCCCCTTCAGAGAGAGGCTGCTGTCCTAGCAGAGCGATTATCCTACACTTCAGCAGGAGCAGCTGCATCTTGGGCCCCTGACCTGAACATTCTGAGTCTTTTTTGCTTTTCTTCCCTGCCATATGGTCAGCAGTGCTGGGCCACCAGTCTCTGCTGGCCTGGTTCTGCAGCCCTCCTGCTCTGCACCTCTTGGCCTTGCTGTTGTCAGTGCAACTCACTGGGATGCAAACTGAGCATGTGAAGACTGGAAAGCCCTGGGTCCTGGGGATGGTTCTCATTGGGATGGGGAGTTGGGCCATCCAGGCCTGACCGGAATAAGGAGGTGCCTGTGGCATCTCAGACCTTCAAGCAGGTGCTGATCTCCCTGTGATTCCTCCCTTAGAGTGTTCTCCCATCCCAGACCATCCCTGTGCTGTGCTGCTGCAGCCCTGCCTGTATCCTGGGCTCTTGCTTTTATCCCAGGTTCCAGAATGCCAACTCTATTCTCCTCTTGGCAGGTACAAACTGCCTTCTGCTTTAGGTGCTACCCAGTGCTCCCCGTTCCCCCTCCCCGCTGTGGCTGACATTTGCAGCTCCATGAGCAAAGGCCCACGCCCAGGTGGAATGGAGAGGGTCTGCCCTCCCCACTGCAGGGTATGTTGGAGGCTGAGCCTCTGCTCACCAGCATGGTTCATTTCTGGGGGGGTTCATTTCCCATCCCGAGGGGATCGAGCACAGCATCCAGGCTCTGCTTCAGTGTCCCATGAGATCTCTGCCAGAGCCAATGACTCGCCGTGGCTGTGATCCCAGCCTGGCGTGGGCGTTCACCTCTGCCTGCACAGCCACTGCACTGTTCCAAGGTACAGCTGATTGAAGGCAGATGCTCCCTCCAGGAGACCCATGTGATGGGGAAGAGTGAGGCTCCCAGAATCCCTGCTTTGCTCTGCAGCTGCGTACCACAGGGACAGTGACTTCAACTTCCCCGCATTGCAAGGAGGCAGCAGCACATGGCAGATAGCCAGCCCTGGAAAAGCAGTTGTCAGGGAACGGAGCAGGGGCTGAGGTCATGGCAAACACCCTGGAAGACCACATGTGTGGGTTTCCTTAGAGCCAAAGCGTCCCTTTGTGGGACACCTGTGTGGCAGTGGGTGCAGACAGTGGGTAGAGGTGACCCCATCCTGCTGTGCCACTGGGACACCTCTGGTTGCTCCTCCCGGATCATGCTCTGGGTGGGAACAGGCAATTGGAGGGACAGGGCCTGCACTAGGTCTGGGCTGCAGTCACATCCCAGGGAGCCATCAAAACCCACTCATGTAAAAAGACCCTTTGACTGCCCTCCTCAGCTGTAGACGAGGGCTGGGCACATGAACCACTGAATCAGAGAATCAGAATCTCAGATGGTTTTGAGTTGGAAGGGATGTTTAAAGACCTTTTTGTTCCACACCTTCCCATGGGCAGGGACACCTTCTACTATCCCAAGCTGCTCCAAGACCTGTCCAGCCTGTCCTTGAACAATACCAGAGTGGAGCAGCCACAGCTGCTCTGGGCAACTTGTGCCAGGGCCTCACCACCCTCACAGGGAAGGATTTCTCTCTAATACACTAACCCTTGAGGCAATTCACCCTTGTGCTGTGACTCCAGGCCTTTGTCCAAAGCCCCTGTCCTGCTCTTTTGGGATGTCCTTAGGCACAAAAAGAGGCTCTAACATCTCCCTGAAGCCTTCTCTTCTCTAGACTGAGACAACCTAACTTATGCAACCTTTCCTCAGGAGAAATGCTTCATCCCTCTTAATCATTTTTGTGGCTCTCCTCCACGGACCAGCACATCCCCAAAGCAGAAAGCCTGGACTATTCCAAGGCACAAACAGCCCAGCACTTCACTGCCCTGTTTTGCTGCTGTCTGGCCCCCTGGATACGAGGCAGGGGTGACATGACTCCCACTACTTTGCCCTGTGGCTGGATCCAGGGGACAGCACTGGGAGTAGCAAGTCCTTCTGCTCTGGAGCCTCACCTGGACATGTGCCCTCCTTTTACCACCAAAACTTTCCTGCTTTGGGTCTAAGAGAACCCACAAATGGGTCATGGGCAGCCAGGGACAACCCATCCTCAGGCAGCTCCAGGCAAGCAGGTTTAGTTTATTTTGGCTGCTGAAAACAACTGCCCATGAAGGATATCTGTGAGTGTCTGCAAGCCCAAGAAGACAGGAGACATGTCCTCTGGCCCTTTTCCTTGGGGGTAAAAACAAAAATTCAATTTTTATTATCTAAATTATGACATCTTCCTGTCAAGAACCTGAGGGCAGGCAGGGCCACCTGCACTGCTAGCCCTGGGCATCCTGCAGCTGCTGTGGGCCAAGGTCACAACCACATCCATGTTTTTATGCCCACAGATGGGGACCCACAGGGCAGAGTGACACAGCAGTGACAGCCCAGCACAAGCAGGATGCCCTAGCCCCAGGTCCCCCAGGTATGGCCTCTTTGCTGAAGATCAGTGCTTCCATGTGGTGCTGCTCAAAGCAGGAAAGAAACAGTCTTTTGTCCTGTTAATTAAATCAAGAAACCTGAAAGACATTGCCTTGGCCTCTAAGGTTTTGTTTAGCCCTAGATGAAAATGCTTTGCACTGAGTTTGGTGCAGGTGTTTTAAACACTTCTTTTTTTAGTTTCTGGAAGCATGAGTTCTGCTAGATCTTTGGGATCCTTTGGGATCCTTCCAAAATCTCCATTAGCTCTTCAAATCTTCCAAGACCTTCATTAGTCCACAAGCTGAACCACTTTTCAAGGCAAGGCCTTGTCCCACAGATGGACCAACCATCTCACTGTGCCAGGCTGGGAGCCATCCCAGACTCTGAGCCCAGTGTCCCATCCCCTGTGGCAGTTGTGCCCTGGCCAGTTTGGACAGGCCTCAGCTGGTTCAATCAGGCAAATGATCTAACAATTCTATCATTAAATATTTAGTATTGATGTCTTAGGAAGGAAATAGTTTGGGTTTGTGAGAGACATCATGGTGCTGATGTTCCTGCACTGGTGCCAACGCCTTCTCACTGTTGGCTGGTGAGTGCCTGCAGCTACTTCATGCCAGGCTGCCAGGCTTTTCCCATTGGGTTAGAGGGACCCAGCAGCATCCCTGGCAGCCCTGCATCCATAGCAGCTGGAGGCATATGGCTGATTCTGGGGAGGTTCTTGGTGAGGTCTGCAGGAGCAGCTTCACCCCTGCAGTGTCCCACACTCTGCGCTGCCTGGACATCTGCACTTGGCAGCCCATGTTTTATTACTTCTCTATCCCAAATCCTAAGGGGGTTTTCCAAACCCAGCCATTTTTCACATTTTCCTTGGATGAGTAGACTGTTGCATTGCTTCCAACTCCCAAAAAGTCATAAATCTCCCTAGCCTCTTAGCCTTCCTAAAATCAAGGAATTAGGAGGAAAAAAACACCCCCCCGCCAAAAAAAAAAAAAAAAAAAAAAAAAAAAGAACAGACAAAAAACCACACCAAACACAAAAGCAGCTTTTATAAGCAATACTTTTAGGAGAGGATATTTATTTTCCTCCAGGGTCTTCAGCCTTCTTCTCTCCCTTTGCTCAGTTTCTCGTGTAGCACCCCGCCTCCAGAGGGAGCCCAGAATTGTGAAACTAATGGGGCTATGAGAAAGTTAAGTATTGCAAAACTTAATTGGGTTGTTGGGGCTGCCAGGCTTGGAGCAGCTCATCCCACAGGATCCAACACCCCCAGGGATGAGCCAATTGCTTTGCATCCCGCAGGACAGCTGTGCCAGGGGGGTCTGAGGAGGGGCAGAGCTCCCACTGTGACTGCAGCACGTCCTGGGAACAAGGGGAGCTGGAGCTCCTCTCCAGTTCCCGTGGTTTTCCAGGGATTTCAACCATTTTATTGGGGGCATGGGCTGCTTCTCCTCCTCCTGCCTCTCAGTGGGATTGGCAGTTCTCTGCTCACAGGATGCTGGTGTGCTAGCCTCAGGATGGGGTGTGGTTCTGCAGAGCAGGATCCCTTCTTCAAGGTCCCCAGCCCCATGGATCCCTCCTGCCCTCTTGCTGCTGGCTGGAGGCACCAGGGTGATGCCTTCAGGGCTAGGGAACTTTTGCCCATCCTTCCAGCTGCCAGACCAGCTGCAGGGTTGAGAAATGGCTGGTGTGTGCCAGTGTCAGGCTGTGACAGCCACCTTGGCTGACCACTGCCACAGCTCAACAGCTGCTGAGTGCTCCAGCACTGCCTGTGAGCATGCTAATGACTCCCTGCAATGACAGATGGACGGGGAACACTGCCACAGGCACTGCTGTGCCAGCAGGCATGGTGGTGCTGGGGACATGCTCAGCAGAAATTCTCTGCCCCAGGCACACTTAAGGGCATGTGGATGCACATGCTGTGCCAGGCTGTCCCGTGGACATGCACACGGTAATTGTGCACACACTGGGACTGTGGTCATGCCATGTACATGCTCATCCTGTATCTGTGCCCACATCATGCTTATGGGTTGCACTGCCCATGGTCATGTGTACCCATGCTGACACTGACCATGGTCACACTGTGGCTTTGCTTGCACTGTGGCCCTGCTCTCACCACACCAAACTGTTCCCCTCTCATTCCTGGCTCTCCAGCAAGGTGAAGATGAAAGAGGCCTTCCATAGGCAACCAACCAACTGCTGGGGCTTGATGTCCTCCCCTCCAATGCCCCCAGACACCCTGGATGCATGAGCACTGTTGGTGCTGCACAGTGAACCCCCCAGACAAGGCTGGGGGAGGCACCTCATCCTGCAGCAGCATCCTGGACAAAAACAGGCTGGGGATAAAATTAGCTGGAGATTTTATAACTGGGGTTTTATTTTTTAAAGCAATGGAAAGTACATCACTAGTGGGAAAATCCTGAAGGTCTGGGTCAGCCTGTGCAATAGTAGTATGTCTCTGCTCTGTGGTGGATATCTTGTTCACCCCAGGAGGGATGTGAGGTGGGAGCTGGCTGTAGGAACAATTGGCATGGCAGCAAGGACCATGATCCTGCCCCTGGAATGCACCAGGGTGGTGCAGTGGCACATGAGGCAGCAGGGACAGCTGGGCCCTGCCAGGAGGCATCACATGGCCATAGGGCTCCTGGGAAACTCTGTTGGGAAGGACCCTTCCTCTAAGCAGTACTGGTCCCTCCAGCCAGGGAAGATACAACTGGGGGTCTGCAAACTCAGGAGAGTCCTGGAGAGATTGCAGAGGGATGGAGCCACCAGCAATTCCAGTGTATGAAGTGAAGGTAGAAGCCAGATCCAACCCATCCTAAAGCAGGCAGCTCCCAGTGCTGGGGTGCAGCAGCTCCCTGATAAGTGATGGTGCTTCTGGAGGTTTGCCTGCACTACAATAGAGGGATTTTGACAAGTACAGAGAGGAGGAATCTACTGAAGGGTGAAAATCAGAAAATCATGGCTGGCTCAGGTCACCCCCAGCTGAAGACAGCTGGAGACAGGAAAGTGTCCCATATGCTTGCTGTCACCTTCCTCATTCATGGATACCACTGGGTGGCAGGAGGGAACGGTGGAAATACCACAGCTGTGTTACTGGTGGCTGCTCCCAGGCTTATCTGCTGAGAGCGATGTGTCAGGCTCCAGCTGGATTCTGACATTATTTTTTAAACAAGTGGAACTTGAACTTGTAAAGATCTCACCTGAAAGCTTAAAGCTACTGCTAGGAGCCTAAGCAAGTGGCTGGTCCCCTGGCGAGCTGTCCAGTGACTCTCAGGAGACCTGAGTTATTGCAAACACTGGAAACATTTCTCCTCGTGCAGCAACCCACTGCTGAGGCACAGAACCAGGCATCTCTCCGCTCCCTGCCTCTCAGGAGTGATGGTCCTGGCAGAGTATTGAGGGGAGCCTGAGCAGCACCTGCAGCCTGGCACAGGGCTCAGGCTCTCCATGCCTCGGGCTGGAAGTGGCTGGGATGGGGCAGGTCCCTGGCAGCTCTTCTTGACCCTGGGTTAGGGAAGGTGCTTTGACTGTGCAACCCCCCGACCACAGAAGAGCTGACATTACTGATTTCGGGGCTCGCTTCCAAAGAGGGACGTGTGGGGTGTTGGAAAGGGAAGCTGAATCCTTTAGCAAGACACATAAAGTCTTCCTGCATGCCAAGGTGAGGGTAGGAGACGGTGGCAGCCAAGCAGGCTCCCAGCACAGTTTGGCATTCAAACCCTCAGAGGCTGAGCAGGCTCGTGCCTCGGGAAGGCAGAGGTGTGGGATCTTCCACGGGCTGCAGGTTGGTATCTGCTCTGCCATGGACCTCCACAGGTTTCAGGAGCACAGCTGCCTCTTCATGGTCATCCCCACGGGCTGCAGGTAATCTCTGTTCTGGCACCTGGAGCACCTCCTCCCCTCCCTCTCCACTGAACTAGGATCTGCAGGGCTGTGCAGTGGTTTTTACTCTTTCTCAAAAACATCATCCCAGAGGAGCCCCCATTTACTGCTGGCAGGCTTGGCTTCGGGTGGTAGTGAGTCCAACACAGGGACAGCTTCTGGTGCCTTCCACTAAGGCACTCTGCAGACCCCCACTGCCCAGACCTTTCCAATGCAGTCCCAAGGACACAATGTCTCCCTGGCAGGATGGGGACCAGACTAGAGCAGAAGGGGGAGGCACTGGAAGTGGGATGTGGATGCTCATCGATAGCAGCTCTGCCCAGCTCCTGTCTGCTTGATACACACACCAGGCAGGACCACGTCTGTCCTGACAGAAGCTTCACACACCTAAGCTGATGTCAGCTCTCCTGAGGGCACACCAACCTGGGCAGCTGCTCCAGCACCTGGTGCAAGGGAGTTTGAGATCTGAACCTCACCGTCTGCTCCTCAGAAAGGAGATGAGTGTCTGCTGAGTGCCTCTGGAAAGCTGCCTGCACCCCTATGTGCTGCCAAATTTTACACTCATGCACTGTTTCTCTGCTGAGAGTTTAACTTCAGCCCTGCCCAGGGACTTTGAGCAGAAAGAAATTACTCCAGTAAAGAAAGCTTTTCCCCACAGCAGGGTGGTGTTTCCCTGCAGCACCTGTCATTAGCCCATGAAACCATGATTGTTCTTCCACCTCACAAAAATGAAAATCCACATGAAACTGGAAAATTTGCACTCAGTAGTTTCATCCAAGTCACCTGTTGAAACCTGAGAGCAGGAGGTGGGACAAGCATCCTTTCCATGCTCTCTCTGGGCATGGCCCTATCCCTGCAGGCACAGAGGAGCACCTGGAGGTCACGGCCAGTTTCCTTTGAATGAACCTGGGTAGGTTTTTCTTTTTCTTTTGTTCTAGGAGGAAACCACAAGTGTATCTTAAAAGGGCAGGGCTATGGCCTTGAGTGAAGCATTAGCAGCTCTGAAGGCCTGAGATCATCCCAGAACACAGATGGTCTCTATTTCCTTTCCCCTCATGGTGGCTCAATCACCTCTGCAATCTACTTCAGCCTCAGAGATGTGTTTAACTGGTGCCATCCCAGGTGAGGGTCCTGACTGCTCTCTTGTCCTGCAGCAGAGAACATTTGTCATGGGATCTTTTCTTCAAAATACTTTGCAGATCAGAACCATTGAATCATTTGAGTGGCAAGGGACCTAAAGTCTATCTTGTTCCACTCCTGGCCCTGGACAGGGACACCTTCCACTGTCCCAGGTAGTTCCAAGACCTGTCCAACCTGGCCTTGGACACTGCCAGGATGGGGCAGCCACAGCTGCTCTGGGCACCCTTTGCCAGGGCCTCACCACCCTAACAGGGAATGATTTCTTCCCAATATCCCATCTAACCACTGAGGACATTCCCCCTTGTCCCCAGTCCCTCTCCAGCTCTCCTGGAGCCCCTTTAGGCAGTGGCAGGGGCTCTGAGGTCTCCATGGAGCTGTCTCCTCTCCAGGTGAGCACCCCTAGCTGTCTCAGTCTGGCTCCAGAGCAGAGGGCTCCAGCCCCTGGAGCAGCTCCGTGGCCTCCTCTGGACCACTGCTGGCAAAGGAGGGAGCTGGACTCCAGAATGGACTGGAACCCTGCCCAGCACTGAGTGTGCTGCTGTGCCATGGGGGCTGTGGAGCTGTCCCAGACTTGCTTCATGCTGAAGCAACATGCTTCATGTTTCACAGGTTTGCACAAAGCCAGCTGACCTGCTTGAAGTGGCCTTAAGAGACCCAAAGACTGGGTGTGTCTATTTTGGGACAGGAATAGCTACCTGCAGCCCTGGGGTGTGTCTGAGGGTGTCCCTCTACAGCAGGAGAGATCCCTATGCATCCCTGGGAGCATCCAGCTGCACATCAGTCACAATGGTTGGTAGCACGTGGAGGAGGAGGAGGAAATGAATGAGGCTTCCCAGGGCTTTTTGAGATCTTCACAACACATGATTTTCTCACATTCAAGCTTCTAAGCTTGATGGGTGGCATCCCATCATCTTAGAAGCTCAGGTTTGTCCTGAAAGACAAATATAAGTCCAGTTCTGCAGATATGTCCAAAACCTGAAAAGTATAACTGCGAAAATCTCTGCCAGTCATAAATGTTAGAAGCTTTTCATTGTTAAGATTTTGGATTATCTGACTCCCATCTTTGAGTTCTGAATTATTTGAGAAAAAGCTCTTAAGATAGCTGGGGAGCCCTGAGGTGCACCAGGAATTCAGAAGGAGAGTTCATATGAAAGGCTCTGGGTTGGGCAATTATGGTGAAGCAGGAGGGTTAAATCTGGGAAAAAATGGGATTAATAAATGGATTAAAACTGAATAATTTCCTGGCTAGGGTATGATTTAGCCCAACGGTAAGAGGTGATTTCAGTGCAGCTGTACAGAGCTCATCCCTGTTTCTGGGCAGCTCTGTAGAGCCTCAGTTTTGCTGGAAGGAGAAAAGTCTGGCTGCTGGAGGACTTGCTGGGAGGTGGATGCTAAGGGATTGTAGCCTGGAAAGGTCCCAGTGGTGTTTGCCCAAAGTGGGAGCTGTCAGCAGCTGGGAGAGATCTTCTGCCAGTTGCCCAGATATCAGCCGGGTTGGGTGGGGATCCTGCAGGGTCTGGGCATCAGGAACAAGGAGGGATGCTGCCAGGAAGCACCCAGGCCTGAGAGGCAATATGGGAGAGGGAGAGATCCCTTGGCTGAGCCTTTGCAAAGGGTCACAGCACCCACTCTCCTGCCCTTATGTTGCAGCAGATCCATTGCTGCCAGCCCTGAAACAGGACTCCTGCAGCCAGTCAGGAGCATTCCAGGCTGCTTTGGGCACCTCACACTGCCCTCCCTGCCGCAGTGGTGGGAAATGAATCCGTGCCACTGTCTGCCCATGCCATCAACTGCCTGTGCCATCATTCTCTTGAGTGTGCCATCACCTGCCCTGCCTATGCATCATGTTGGCATTGCTCTGCTGGACACAAGGGGTTTGTTCTGGCCCCAGGAGCAGCAACAGCTGGCGGCACAAATAACAACAGCCTGTGATGTCCCCAGTGCTCCCGTCAGAAGGGCTTCTGTACTCCTCTGCCCCCACCAGCTGGGAGTCCTGGGGGGCCTGAGAGCACTGACATCCTGAGGGCTCTGGGAGCTGAGTCCCGGAGCCCCTGGGCAGTGCATTTGGCTTTTGGCTCTGTCACCAGGATGGCACCTGGAAGTCCTTGTGCAGGAGCAAAAGAAGCTCTTCCACTCTGGGTCCAGCATGGGTGGATTCGAGTCATCTCCTGACCTCCAGCAGTCAGCTGGCTGAGGCTGCCCACTGGAATCCCAATAGGCAAGAAGGATCTGGCTGCCCAGTTGGTGGGGAGAGGGTGGGAAAATGCCAGTTGGACTAAGGCTGGAAAGAGAGCGCACATTGTGTCAGCCATGGCTGGAGCCCTCAACTCTAGCAAAGGAAATGTTCTCCTGAGATTTCTTGCTGCATTCTGGGATGTGTAAAGGACTGGAAGTGAGCCTGCAGGCTGGAGGGGTGTCCTTAGGGCTGTGTACTTTTGCATGGAGGCAGAGAACAGCTGTCACAAGAAAAATCCATTATCGGGGCCACCAATTTGACTTTAGCATTGTTAAGGCAGTCACTGTATTGACAAAGGACTGCTCCAGGCTTGTGGGGAGATCTGAGCCAGTGTGCTGGGGCTGCTCCCATGGCTCCTGATGAAGAACAATGGGAAAAGAGACAGGCAAAACCAAGGGTCCAGACAAGATGTTTCTGTGATGCAGAGCTTTCCCAAGACTGTAGGGTGGGAGGAGAGGGAACACTGCAGGACAGCTCTTCTTGGTGTTCCCCACCCCACGGCTGGGGCGCACAGCAGGAAGCCCCAGATGTGCTGGGAGCCTGTTTTTTATTGAAGTCCTGCCAAAGAAGAGAAGAGACCTTTCCATTCCCACAGGCTGAGTTTTCAGTCTGAGATCTTGGATCAAACAAGTATAGTTTGATGCCAAAGATTTGCAGGAGCCCTAGGACAGGATGGGACAACTTCTCCAGCTGCAGTGCTGTGCTGCAGCATGGAGGGACAGAACACCACCACTGGCAAGTCAAACCCTCCATGGGATACTGGCCCTCAAACCAGCTGTCAGCATCAGAGGGAAGAAAGATGATTTTACTCAGTGCAAAATGGAACCCCTTCCTGTATCCTTTCTCAGAGCTCAAAGAAGGGGTGCTGAAGCAGCGTCAGCTCATTGGCTTGGGACTTGCTGCTGAAGAGCTTCAGTACAGCAATAGGAAGGTGGCTTATGCCCTAACAGATATGCTCCTGCCTCCTGAACTTGCTGCTATGGCACATGTGAGGGTGGGAGATGCTCAGAGCCCACCTAAAATGTTTGCTTTTCCCTAACAGCTCTAGGGATTTGAGGGAACCTCTGGGCAGATAATTTCTCCATGCATCAGCAATGGGAAAAGAGCAAATTCCCTGCACAGAAGAGCTGATGCAGAGATGCCTATACAAACCACATCTTTTTGGGTTACTTGAATTCCCCTTGCAGCTCAGTACAATAGCTGAGCATGGAGTAATAGGTTCTGTTGGAACTTCAAGGCACACAAATCCCTCATATAGCCAGGTTAAATGTAGAGAACTGGGGAATAAGAAACCACTTCATTTCAGAAAGGATGTGGGTTTTGAGGGACAGTGGACAATAGTGCTTGTACCCACCCCAGGAAGAGAAGACACCCCCACGTGGCCTACCTCCCCATGCCCTGCTGCCTGTCATCTTGTCACTTACTTTTTGCCTTTGCAGCATCCCAGGGCCTTGTTCACCTCAGGTTTCTGGGTGATGAGTAGCAGGGTTAGCAAAAGGGCCCCTCAGCTGCCCCCAACAGCACCCTGTTCAATCAGAGCCCTCTGATGCTTTGGTGGGGCTCAGCGGGGACAGCCTGGGGGTCTCAGCCTCCCCCAGGGAGTCCATTCTTGCTGTGGGTCTCCATGGGGCTGTGGTGATGGCCATGGGCTGCTTCAGTGAGTCTGTTGCCCTGGAAGCCAGGCAAGGGCTCAGCCTCTGCATGGCCCAGCTGCTCACCGTGGCCATGACCTGGTGCTTGTGGGGATGGGCTGAGATTGTTCAAAACATGGTTTCTCACTTGGAATTGGAGACTGTGGGTAGTGTTTGCCAGTTTAAGAAAAGTGACAAGCAGTTCCCTGCTTTATTCCAAGCAGAAGATAATTTTCCCCTCCATCCTGCCAGCTCTGTCCCCACCACCATCCCCTCCCTCACACTGAGGAGGGATCAGCCCCTTGCCACAAGGCTGCCCAGGAGCATCCATGTGTGGTTCTCCCTTCCTTCATGTCACATGCTTCACTCGTGTTCAGCCACCCTTTCCCAACAGGCTTAGAGACAGGTGAGCCTGCAGTGGCTGCGTGGAGCCAACAGGATGTGACCATGACCCTGGGCCTCCATGTGCCAAGGACCCCTCTGCCCTGGGGCCACAGCGGAGGGGACGGATGTTCTGCTGGCAGGTGTGCTCCTGTGCCAGCATCCACTGGCTCGTGTCACAGGCTTGAGGAGAGAGCTCATCAGTTGTCGTGCCAGGGCTGTGGGAACATGGCTGAGGGGCTGCCCTGTGCCTCAATACTTCCCGACCCTCTGTCCTGGCAGGAGAGAGCCCCAGGCAAAACAACCAGGAGCAACCAATGGGGCTTTTCTGGAAAAGCTACTTACTTCCTGGCTGGTTCAATGCCAAGACAACAGGGATCTCTGCCCATGGACCCCCTCAGGGCTTGAATCACACAGACAATGTCCTGGAAAACAAGAGACCAAAAAGGGTTTAGAAAGTGAGACAAGAATAGAGATTTGTACTTGGGTTTGATTTTCCTTCCAGGCAAGAATCCTTGCCAGGACGGGGATTATAGCCTTGGATACACCAAGATCCTTCCAGACCTTCAATGTCTCTAAGAGGACAAGATCCAGGCTTGGAGCCAAGGCTGGAATACATCAGTGGGCTCCTACTCACAGGGTGCAGAGGCTCGGCAGGAGCTGCACTCAGTCAGGAGCTCACTCCTGACTGGGGGAGGTTGTTACATTCCCTTATTTTTTTTTACTCTACCCGTGTAAACACTGATTGGATTTGCAACTTCACTGGCCACAGACTCAAAAGCACCCCAAAATGCCTCACATGTGTGTGCTCTGGCCTTAATCAGTGCTGGGACTGGTGTGGGCATCCCCAGAAATTCCTGACAGATCCTTGCTTCCATTGCAGTGCTGTCTGACTCCAACTTTGTGCAGGTGGAGATGTGGGTAAATGCACCCTGAGCAAAAGCATCTTTCTGGGTGCAGGTTCACACATCTGTGCTGGAAGGAGGGATAGACCTGACAGCAGGACAGGCAGCTGGGAGGTTTCCTGATACCCCACACAGTATTGTGATTCCTCCATGCAAGGCAACGAGATACTGGGGAGTCAGCCCCAGCAGCTGGGGAAGCCTAGATGTCCAAGACCTTTGGTTGGTGCAGGACTCACCCTGCCTGGAGGTCCCTGAGGAGGAGGCACCTCTGGGCTTGCACAGTGGCCTGCATTGGCCTGCACTAGCCAAAAAGTACACCTGATGCCTCAGCTGAGTCCCAGGGTACATCAGTCCAGGTCCTGGCTGGAGTCACAGAGTCCTGAGGACTGGGAGCAGGTTTTCACTCCTCCCTCTGGCTGTGCCTCCAGTGCAGCTCCCAGGCATAGCTGAGATTGGGAATGGGAGTGGGATTGGGGTCTGAATTGAGAACAGGACTGGGGGCCCTGTGGACAGGTGAGCAGCCTCAGCCCAACCTGAGACCAAAGGAGCAAGTCCCTGCCCTTATTCCTTGGTCTGTGCTTCAGAGGCAGATGGGGGCTGTGCTCCTTCTGGGAACGCCTTTGGAGCCTCATGCTGTCCCAGTTGTCCTTCTGCCTGCTACAGGCTTCCCTCCAGCTAGCCCATCTCTGTCCTTGATGGTTCTTGGTCTGAGTGCCTGTCCTGGGGTGACTTTATGATGCTTGTATCCCCAGTCATCTCTTCTGTTAATGCTGGATATTATATTCTGTGACTTCAAGACTGGCTCTGAGAGTGAAAGTGGGGAGAGGGAGAAGCACAGAGTTTGTTATCAGGGGCTGCACTCGCTCCTCTAAGAGCAACACTCCTCCACATTCTGCGCTGGGCTGTGTTGTCTGGGCACGGACGGAGCAGAACGGAGTGCTCCTTTGCTTTTTAGCTAGCTTAGCTAGCTGATGCAGAGTTTGCCCTGGACTGGTTTTTTTTCTTTCCCTTTTCTGGGAAGTGTTCGAACCTGCTCCGGACTGGGACCTGGGGAGCAACGAGATCTTGCACGTTGTGGCCACCAGGGCTACTCTGGGCAGCCTTTCCCAGTGCGGAGGGATTGATAACAGGGCAACCACCCACTGGAGAGACCTTCTGAATTTGTCGTCTCTTCAGAGCAGCGAATGAGTTTTGTCATCTGCTATTGTTCATTTTGTGTGCTGGGGAGTGCTTTGCCTGTTAAATAAACAGTTTTTTTCCACTTCTCTCCGAGGAAATTTTTCCCAAACCGAATGGGGGAGGGACCACGTGGGCGTGCTTTCTGGGGGGGCTCCCTTTGGAGGCTTTTCTCCCAAATTTGCCCTAAACTGGGACAGTGCCTCTGCAAAGGAACCCCACTGCCTTCCAGTGCTCCCTCAAGAGCATGTCAGGACCCCCGGGGCTTCTGCCAGGGCTGAGACCAATGTTGTGCTGGAGCAGCTCTGGAGTATGTTGTGGGATTGTTTGTGCATTGCTCAGGGCTGGCCTGCGCTGGACCAATCCCAAAACTGTTGAATGTTTCTGGATTGCATGGCCCCCTGCACTTGCTGTTGGCTGAGGAGCTCGCAGATGGGAGCAGAGAACCCTGTCCCTAACCCCTCCCTTTGGAACACAGCCTGTTACAGTGTCTATAGGTTCATTGTGTTCTTCCTGTTATTACCCAACCACATATGGAGCTGCAGGGCCGCCCACCCGTGCTCCCAGATGTGCTCATCCATGTTTTACAAAGCCATTGAGAAGCCCTGAGTTCCACAACCAGCAAACTCCACCTCTCAGAGCCGCCAGCAAGTCACTTCTCCTGCTCCAGTGTCTCCTTTGATCCCTCATTCAACCCTGCAACCCTCACCCAGGTGGCCCCACCTCTGAGCCTTTTGTTGGAAGAAACAGATTAGAAAACCTCTCTCCTTTGTCGGGGGAAGTGGAGTCCCCTGCACTGCTGGGTGACTAATGCACTCTCCACCTCCTCTTTGTACTCACATTCCGCTCTGCCCCCAGGGATTGTTTCCCCTGCTTCTTGGTGGGGACAAGCTTTTCTGCCCAGCTGGGAAGGGTGCCAGCATGCCCTGTCTTTCCTGGGAGTCTGTGCCTGTGCCTCTCCTTGGAGGAAGGCTGTGTCTCCCTGAGTCACTGAGCTGAAGCCCATGTCCACACCAGCTGCAGGGGATGCAGAAATACAGACAAGAGTCTTCAGGTGCCTCAGGCATGCTGGTGACACATTCTCATCCAGCTTTACCTGGGATTAAGCTATCTGTGTTTATCCAGGTATGGGGTGATCCAAAGACACCAGCACAGCAGGGACTTGGGCCTTGTGAAAGATTTCTCCTGTGAGATCAGGCAGGTCAACCTTTTCCCTTGCTGCTGTGGCCCCATCGCGGTGGTGACACAGGCTGTAATAATGAAAAATTGGCATTAAATTGTGGGGAACTTATTGCTGCCCCACAGCAAACCCTGCTCCTGCACCTGGTGGATTGTCTGATTATTTCAGATTTCAATGCCATTTTCACATCTGGTTATGCTGAGGGGATCTGTCCTTCCCACTATCAAAGCAGTTCCCTAAAGATTCACAGCGTGCCTCTGTCCCTGGGAATGGTCAAGGCAGGATGGAGAGCAGCACTGTGGAGATCAACAGAGGTGACAGAGGTAAGACACTGGCAGGCACACAGATGGCAAGCAGGGTGGCAGGCAGACAGGTGACAGCATGGCAGGTAGAAAGGCAGAGAGTGGTAGTGTGGCAGGGCAACCCAGCTGTGCTGGGCTGGGTCCCCACACAGCTGCTTGTTCATTGAACTTGTTCATTTGGGCAGATAGCACGCTTCACAACCCAAGTGCTGCAGAGGTGACATCTGTTCTTGCCTTTCTTTGATGGTGTCCAAAACCCACATCCCTGTTTCCTCAGATTAACAAGGCTGCTCTCACCTTCTGCCATTGGAGCAAGGTGCCTGCTTCCACTTCCATGGCAGAGAAAGCCTTCCCTGACCCTCACTTGCTTTTTCACACTGAACTTTCTTGTGCCTGGAGCTCAGGCACTGCCCACCTGGGGCAGCCACCTCAGTGCAGGTACCTGCTCCTCCCCAGGGACGTGGCTGGGTTCTCTGTCAGTGGCTGGGGCTGCCCACACACCACGGGCAGAGGCACTGCACATTCAGTGCCCTGCTCTCTGGCCTGTGGTGCCTTGACAGGGCTACAGGGGAAAGGAAAACTGACCTGAGCCCCCCGCCCTGCTCATCCCCCTCATTGGGGCAGCAGCTGGCGGTGCCTGGCCCCGGCTGGGCTGAGCTCAGACAGCCGTGTTGGGGCGCTCCCCGCCTGCACATACTGTCACAGGGCACTGGGGTATTTCTCTGGCTATACACGTGTTTGCCTGGCTGACATTCCCCTGGGAATGGGAGTATTTGCACCCCACATGGCCAAGCTTTTGGTGCCTTCCTGTTTGCACTGGAGGTTGAGTATCCTGGGACACCAGTGAATGCCCAGGGCTTGGCACAGACTCCTTCAGGCCTCAGACCTCAGCTCCCATCCCCTTGGGGCTGGAAAGAGGGTGGCAAAAGTGACCTCATGAAGAGGAGGAGCAGCCCACCCTGGGGAGGGAAGGGATGTCAGCCCCCCTTTCAAAGCCACCCATGGACAGTCTGGGAATAGGATGGCCAAGTCTGCACAGGACCAAGGTATGGAGGACACTCACATCTCCCAGGATGGGTCCCATCACAACAAGGACCACATGACAGATAGGAACTTGCTTCAAAGTCCCCAAAACCAAAAGAAGGGTGAGGACCAAGGGGACCATCCCTACTCCCACAGGGCTTGTCTAATCCTGTTTCTGCTCCCCACCATCCAGAAAAGAGATTTTTTTTGTTCCTTTTTAGTCTTTGAAGACCTCATTGTTTGTCCATCTAAAGATGAAGCAGGAGGTTTGAGAAAGAGATTAAGTGCAATCCAGAAAAGATCTTGCTATGATAATCCCTGGTGCAGTTGCACTGTGCAGGATGGCAGATGACTGCCTCCGAAGGTGAGATGGGCAGCATGAAGAGTCAGTAATAGGCAGGTATTTTTCCCTTAGAAACTTGAGAAGAGTCAATCTGGGAAGGCAGAAAAGCAGCGGAAATGGTGCTGCACTGAGCCTCAGGGACAGGACTGTGGTTTCCTGTGGCATAATCTGCAGCAAAAGCAAATAATTTTTTTCCCATAAATTAATATACTAATGTCTTGGAATAGATTAACACGGATTTTCCAGGGTTAAGTGCTTATTGAATTGAAGTGAGGAGGTAAACCCCTGCAAACAGACTCACAGATTGAACAGAGCAGTCCTGCAGAGAAGCTCTGCTCCACAGCGATGGGCACTGCCAGGGTGAAGGTGGGGACAGCACTGGAGCTCATCCCCTGTGGGACCTCCAGCTGCAGAACCTGTGCAATGGAGTGGCGCATCAGGGCTGGAGGCTCCTGCACAAGCCCTGGGCAAAGGCTTAGCCCCATGAGCACCTCTGCGCCCCAATACCACAGTGATGGGCAGGGAGCTCTGCAGAAGTTGCAATGGTGCAATGTGTGCTGTGCATGGGTCAGCTGTGAGCAGCAGGAAAGCTCCTTGCTTCAAGAAAGTATTGAGGAGCGAGGCAGTTGTGAGGAGCCTCAGCTCACACCCTCAGTGTGAGGTTGTGACTCGCAGCCTGCAACCCAGCTGCTCTAGGAGCAGTGACTTTCAGCCTTCTCTCCTTGTTTACTATTTTGTTCATTCTTGTATCCCACTGTGTAAGCAAGCTGTAAACGTCCTTCTCAGAGGAAGGAACCAAACCTCCTTTGGCTCGCTCCTCCTTATGCAAATGCATCACATTATTCACTTGTGACCATACTGAAAACAGCCTCAGTATACATCTGGGCTCCTCAGGGCTGTCACGAAGCTCTTGTGATGATTAAAAGCAGGAATACAGCCACAGCTGTTAATCATTGTAGATGAGAGGTTCTTGGAGCTGTTCTGTACCTCAGGATGTTCCCACTTCCCACTGAAGCCATCTAAGGGCTAAGCCCCAGGGAGAGAGCAGGATGGGGTTGAGCCTGGGGTCAAGGACCACGCCCGGAGGGGTAGATGGGGCTGATCCCAAGGACACAGGCTGTGCCCAGGGGAGAAGGACAGGATTGGGCTGAGCCCTCCCGCTAACGGTGATGCTCGAGGGACAAAGCTGATTCTGGGGCCGGGGCGGTACCTGAGGGGCCGGGCTGGGGCTGATCCTGGGCAAAAGAACCGTGCCCGGGGGCAGATCGGTCTGGGCAGAGAGGGCAGGACGATCTGAGTGGGGTCCGGGGCAAGGGCAGCACTCGCAGCAGCGCGGCGGAGCCCGCTGTCCCGCCCGGGCGGGCCGGGGCGGCGCTGACTCAGCCGGGAGAGGCGGGCAGGAGGAGGCGGGCAGGAGGAGCGGCAGGAGGAGCGGCAGGAGCCGCCGCCGCCGAGCCGCTCACCTGCCCGGCTCCGCCATGGCCCGCCGCCTGGCCGCCCTGCTCCTGCTGCTGGCCCTCGGCTGCCTGCTGGGTGTCCTCCTCCTCCTCCTCGGCTCGGGGGACACGCGGGGCCCGCCGGGCTTCAAGGTGAGCGGGGCGCGGGGCAGCGGCAGCGCCCGGGCTCGGGGGAGCCGCCGTGGGCACGCCGGGGCACGGCATTCCCGCTGTGCGGGGCGCTGGTGGCGGAGACACGCCGGCATCAGCGGCTCCCAGCGTCACGGGAGGCGCCGGGCTGAGGGGGCCCCATCTGCGGGGAGAGTGGCGGGGAGCAGCCCCCGCGGTGCGCGGGGAGGAGCTGCCCCAGTACCGGGACTCCTTGCGTGGCATCTCCGCTGCGGGACCCCCCGGCTGCGGGACCTTCGGCCGGCCATCCGTCGTGCCTTAGGACGTGCGCTTTGGGAGGGGAGTCTGTTGGACACACAGAAAGATAGCGGCCCCCAGGGCAGGGCTGCCGAGTCAGCTTCTGCTGCTGCTCTGCCTGGCCAGGGCTTCCCGGCACAACTCAGCATCTCCCCGGGCTCCACTGCATTGCCTGAGCCAGTGCTGCTGGGTGACAAATGTACTTTCTTTTGAATACAAGCTGCTTTTTTTTTTTCCTTTTTCGTCGTAAATTTGGATGATGAAAGAGGTTCCCGAACAATTTCTCGTTGGCCAAGTACTCCCTTTGTAGGACAAGTCTTTTGTTTTAAAATAGTCCCAGGCGCTTGTCCTGAAAAATATTTAATCTAAAACCCCCTTTTTCTCATCCCAAGCAATTTACTTGGAAACTTTCTGAGCCAGCCTGCATGCCAGATGTGCTGCTGCCTTCTCTCTGTGCTTGTCAGATGTAATGAAGACTAGAATGAGAAGACAAGCTGGCTAAGCTAAGATGACCCTTTTTGCTCCTAGTAAAACTACCAATTTTTAACTCCCTCTCTGTGACACCTTTCTTGGCCACCTGTTACCACATGTTGGAGCATCTTGGACAGTGCCCTGAGCTGTTTTTAAAGTGGATTTTTTATCTTTTGGAACATGGAGGAATTAGATTGGTACCAAGACCCCTATATGTAGCACTTGGATCAGCCTGGAAAGCCTTTCTTCTTCCAGGTTCCAAAATGGACCTTTGGTTTTAAACCAAATTAATTCCCAGAAACTTTTTTTCTTGTGCTTTTTCTCCCTCTGAGTGCTAGCATCTTCTAGTCTGCAGGCACTGCTGTGGTTTGGGGCCAAGCACCTCTGAACACCCACCTGGGTCCTAACGCTGCTCTGCACAAGGCCTGGCCTAGGGAGTCAGGGTTCCTGGACACGCCAAGTGCTAAGAGGTCCAGCATGGTGTGTGCTTCAGTGTCCAGCAGTGCCTGTTCCCACGGGGCTGGCAGAAGGAAGGTGCTGAGGAGTTGCTTTCACACAAAGCCCAGTGCTGTTTTGAGAATGCAGAACTTTCTGTTATTTTAACTCAGCCCAAAAGATGCCCACGTGGTTTAGAGGTCAGTCCTGCTATGGGAGACCCTGGGCACATCTTCTGATGGCCTGGACAAGATGTGGTCCTTGCTGAGTCAGTCCACATTAGCTGCTGGATAGTGCTGTTCACTGCTGAGCTACAGCTCCACATTTTCCCTTTCCAGCTCCTTTGCATGAAATATAGCCCTAAAACCACCCTGGATTAGTTATCTTGCTGCTGAGGGACTGATCCTTCCCTCATGGGTCTGCAGTGGAGCTCAAGGCCTGACTCCCCAGAGCTGCTGCCTGCTCTTGACAGCCCTTTTCTTTCTTTTGGCAAACGTATCTCTGGCAATTTCTACATCCTGTGGCTCCTGTGGCTACTGCAGCAGGAAGGAAACTTGTCACAACTCACTGCAAACCTGGGTGCTGCATGACCTCACCATCCTTCAGAGAGGCAGATGGTGGGAGGCCAGGGATGAGCCCTTCATGCGACACGGGACAGCCCGGAGGGCCCGTGGAATGGGCCTGGAGTTCTGGGCATGGCCATGGGGCACGGTGCCAGGCAGCAGCACATGGGGCATTCTCAGTGTCCCCATCTGCCTCCTCCCCTGGGCAGAGCCATACACTGATCAGAAGCCCTAAGCACTACTCCTGACCTTTGGGAACATGACTGTCTTCTGTGCCCCCTCTGCAGGGGCTTCAGGACTGAGCAGCCCTGACTGGGGCTGGCCTGAGTGATGTTGCATTGGGGCAGAGCCCTTGGAACCATGGGTGACCTAGGAGGCAGCAGAGATAGGGCTGGCATTGGAAAACTGTCCCAGTGTGGGGCCACAATGGAGACCCCTCTGTGTCCCCCTTGCCTACAGCATGCCAGGGTCTGGTCAGAGGGTTCTGTAAGAAAAATCCCTGTGCCACCAGGAGATGCTGGTGTTGGGGACTGTCTCACATTCATGAGGCCCTGCCAAAGCCCTGGGCACCATACGCAAACATGCTGAGGCAGATGACAGGGGTGATGGGAGCCAGGTGCTGGCATGGGAGTGTGCCAGGCCATCCCTGTGTCTCCCCAGCCCTCATTTGCAGTGTACTTGTTAGCAGACACAGGGCAGCTCAGCTGGCAGAGCTGAGGGCAGCACTTACACTGCAAATCACTATTGGGGTGGGCTTTTATCCTCCCTCCTGGGGCTTCCCACCTGTAGGGCCCCTGGAGCCCACCTGCCCATGCCCATGGCTCAGCTGTGACTCAGACCCACACAGAGCACACTCTGCTCTGGGGAATGCAGTGGCTCCAATGCCTAAGCCCAGGTTCTAGGCAGGAACGGAAGCTGAGACAGGCACAGGATCTGGGGCCAGGGGCTGGCACCATTGCACACCACTGCAGGTGATCCCATTCATGATTTCTGTGTGAATGCTGGAGGTGTGAGGTACCCTTGGGACTGGAGGAGATGACATTTCTTCATCACTGGGAACATAGTAGGCTGCCCATGTCTGCCTCGGTGCCTTCATGCACCATGCACACAATTCCCACCCCTGCTTACCACTCCCAGGCAAGGACGTCTTCTCCACAGGGACAAGCTGGGGTGCCAAACCCTGTGCCCTTAGGAGGGCTGGCACGAGGCTGTGGTGACTCCTCTCCGGCTGTGGCAGCTGAGGGGTGAGCTGTGGCAGCAGTCAGCCAGGCACTCTCTGCAGAGGCAGCACCTTTGTGTTGCAGCACCTTACCTCAGCCAGGCCAAGCTCTGTTGCTGCCACCACCAAGGCTGGGGGACCCATGGGGTGCCCCTCACCCACCACTCCACACCTGGTGGCAGTGGGCTGGTGGTCCAAGAGGAGATACCCCGACCCCAACCCACAGGTGTTGGCAGCAAAGGGCACTAGAATGTGCCTACGTGGCACAGCCAGTTCTGCATCCTGCCCCAGCGGTGCCACTGTCACCCCACCATGCCACCTCTGCACGGGGCTTGCTCTGGGTGTAGCCTCTCACTGCCTGCACTTCCCTGGGCACACAACGTGGTATGTGTGCCCATGCACACCTATGCACACGCCCCTCCCCAGTGCATGTGTGCACAGACACGCATCGGCACACCTGTGTGCATGCACTCCTCACCCATGCACACCCATGTGTAAGCAACCCCACATACGTGCATCCACGCCTCAAGCTGCACACACCTTTGTATGCCCAGGCACACACGCACAAACATGCGCACTCCTGCAGCATGTAGACCACACGCACACATTTATGCATGTACATGTGCACATACATTTGTGCACCTCTCTAGGTGTGCAACTCCACCCCAGTTACGTACCCCCATGAATACATCCTGGTACGAGCTCTCCGTGGGATGGGAAGTGGGGCACAGCCAAGGCAGCCCTGCTGAGCACAGGAAGAAACCCTGGGAACCAGCCTTCCCCCGTCACGGGTGGTGGGTCTCCTCCTGCTCACCCTAGAGCCAGCCATGTAGCCATGTCCCTTCCTGCCATGGGGTGAGTCTGACATTCCCAGCATCCCCCTCCCAGGCTGACCCCATTTCTGGTGGGTGGCACCGGGTATCCCTGGCACTGCAGGTCATCCTTATTGTTTCATACTCCAGCATCTCTCAACCCTCGCCACCATGTAGATATCCCTGTCTCCAACCTTGTCCCTCTCAGTGGACTTCAGCTCCTCCGTGGCATCTCTGGGCTGGAGACTGCTCCTAGGGTCTTGGCTGTGCACAGCCCTGGGTTTGGGGATGACCTACGGATAATTTCCTGTTTGGGACAGCCTTGTCCTGCTAGTGTCACTCCAGGTGATATTTGGGGTAATGCAGCACCTTGTGAGCAAACTGGAGACATTTGCATGGTGACTAGTGGGTGTGTGGGCACATGTGCCACTGAGGTGGACAGAGGGGGGTCCCCTAGGGCTGGACCCTCCTCAGACTGCCCTCTGCTTGGTCGGTGACTGCTCATCTGGGGACGCAGGGGTGACCACGGGACCCCAGGGAGGCAAGGCAAGGCAGAGGTTGCTCTGGCGAGAATGGACTGGGGTGCCACGTGCTGGGCAAAGAGGATGTTGAGCACCCTCTAAGCCTCCCCGGAGCACTCACCCCAGCACCCAGCCCAGGAGGCTGGGGAGAGGTGTTGGGGGGGAGTTGTCAGCCTCTTTCCTTCTTTCTGCAGTGTTTGTCAGGAGCTGAAGCTACTCCACTGCTCCAGCCTGGCCACAGAGGGGGATTCTCTGCTGGCTTGTAGCTTTTGGCCCAGGGCATGAGCAAATCACCGGGCGAGTCTGGGAGGGTCACCCATGTGAGATGGTTCTCTGAGGGAGCAGGAGGTACCACTGGTGCAGGGCCATGAGTTCACAGTGTAATTGAGGCTACCTGTAAGTGGGGACTTCAGGTGTCCCTGACACTTCTGTTGCCTGAGCTGGTGAAAACCAGGTGATAGGGACAGGGGTAGCATGGGGCACCCATGCCAGGCAGGGCTGGGGTGGCTTCCAGAGCCGGGCAGGGAGAGGAGCTGCCTACTCCAGCCCTCGGCTCTGTTGAGTCTGGGCAGGGCAGGAGACAGAGACTCACAGGAGGAGGTTTAAGCCTTAGATGGCTTCACCCCAGAGATGCTCAGTTGGAGTGCTGCTGGGTCCTGCCTTGCTTTCCCCCTATACTCACAGCCCTGAAGGGGCACAGTGGGGGCCAGCATGGGCAATCCCAAAACCATGGGCAGCAGGGGTCAGGCAGAGGGGTATGCCCAGGGGTGCTGCAGGCAGCATGTATGGTGTCCCCTCCCTGGAAGCTGGGTAACCTTGTTTGGCAGGAGGAGCAGGGTTATTTATAGCCAGAGAATAGCCAAGCCATACAAGGGCAGGAGGGATGAGGGGCCTGGCTGCCCTTCTTTGGCCAAGAGCATCCCGAGGAGCCATTTCAGGTGTCTCTCCTCACCACCAGTCCCGGGGACTGGCTAGCGTGGCTCAGCAGGCAGCCAGGAGTGTTGGTAACCTGCAGTGGGGGAAGACCCCCTGAGCTGCACTCAAGGGGGTCCCCTTACCCAAAAAGGCAGAGTCCCTGTGCTGTTCCAAATAGCATTCCAGAATGGCCAGTATCCCACTCCCAGTCACATGCCAGGCAGTGCCCTCCTTGGGCAGGTATGAGCCCAGCAGTGCCAGGCTGGGCTGAGCAAAGCCTGCCTCTGCCAGGTGATGCTCCGGAGCTGTGGGCACTGACACGGCAGGAGTGTGGACTGGTTGTGCACTGAGCCCCAGTGTCTTCCCTTGGTAAGGGCTGGAGCCTGCAGGCCTGACCCACTGCCTTCCCCCTGCAGTACGGCATCGTGCTGGACGCTGGGTCCTCCCACACCGCCATGTTCGTCTACAAGTGGCCCGCAGACAAGGAGAATGACACCGGGGTGGTCAGCGAGCACGGCATGTGTGATGTGGAGGGTAAGGGCTGGCCCTGGTCCGGGGCTGGTGGCGGCGTCTGTTGCATCCCCGTGGCAGGGCAGCATGGTGTGAGTGCCCCTGCCATGCCCAGCTGCCTCCCTCTGTGTTCATCAGTGTAGTGGTATGTTCTAAAGGGTTCAGCTCTATTCCTAAAATGTCTCCCACCTCCCCTCAAGGCTTGCATCTGTGCATGCTTGTGGTTTATCTTTTCCTGGTAGGTACTGAACCACCAGGGAACAATCCAGCTCCCTGCCTAGCCCAGTGAGGAGCTGGGGTCAGTTTTTCACTCTCCATTTATCAACCTCTCCCAGACTGTCAGCCAGCAGAGGATGCAGTGTGGGCAGAGAGATGTGGCTGGACCCTGGATGGCTCCATGCTCACAGAAAACTGCCTATGGAAGGGGCAAAGCTGCTCACCAGGCATTTTCTCTCTGAGCATCATCCCCTCACCAGCAGGGAGCAATGCTTTTTCCTCTTCACAGGTCCTGGCATCTCCAGCTACAGCTCGAACCCTGCGGCAGCTGGGACAAGCCTGGAGCACTGCCTGAACCAGGCCCTGAGAGATGTGCCCAAGGAGAAGCACATGGGCACACCGCTTTACCTGGGCGCCACGGCTGGCATGCGCCTGCTCAGGTGAGTGCACAGGGGACAGGGGAGCCCTGTTGTGCCACTCTGACATGCCAGCTTGCCACACACAGCAGGGGCGGAGGTGGTGAAGGATGGCTGAAGTATTTCCCCCTTGCTGGGCAACGCTCTTGACCACCCACCTGCCCAGTGCTGTGTCCCCTGCAAAAGTGGTCCTGCCTTTCAGAGCAGATACACTCTGCAGGGCACAGCCAGCACAGTGCTAGTAGGGGCTAGCACCAGGATAACCCACCCAGACTTTTTGGTTGCTAGGAGGAAAATCCCTTGAAGCCACTGCCAGCCTGATGGGACACAGTGAGAATAATCACCCCTCAAAAAGCACACAGGGGGAAGAATTGTGCTCCCCTCACTCAGCCCAGGCAGGATGGATTCCATTGTCCCAGCAGGGAGGAGCACACTTCATTCCTGCTACCTGCCTCCTCCAGCAGAGACAAGGGGAATTAGCTAGTGGTTTTTTGGGACATGCCTATGAGTACCCATGCAAAGGCCCACCTCTCTCCTGGGCCCTGCTGTGGCAGTGCTGGCCCTCAAGGGCCATTAGGACAGGGAGGGCTCTGCAGCACTGTGGCACAGGTCTGTCACTCTGCCCTCCACAGCATTGCGGACCCACAGGCGTCGGACGCTGTCCTCAGAGCTGTAGCAGCCACGCTGAAGACATACCCCTTTGATTTCCGGGGAGCAAAGATCCTGTCAGGGGAAGAGGAAGGGGTCTTTGGCTGGGTCACTGCAAACTATCTCCTGGAGAACTTCATCAAGGTGGGCAGAGGATAGTGACAGCCAGTGGGATGGCTGTGGTGGCTGGGCAGCTCATGATACACTTATGCCTGCTCTTGTGCTCCTTGGCTTAGCGTGGATGGCTTGGAGAATGGATCCAGCCTCAGAAGAAGACCCTGGGGGCCATGGACTTTGGAGGTGCTTCCACACAGATCACCTTTGAAACCAGGGACACAATTGAAAACCCCCAAAATGAGGTGATGCTGAAGCTGTATGGGCAGGCATACAAAGTGTACACGCACAGCTTCCTCTGCTATGGGAGGGACCAGGTCCTCAAGAGGCTGCTCTCCAAGTTCCTCCAGGTACAGTGTGTGCTTGATGTGGATGCTGGCTGTCACAACCCCAGAGTTGCCCCTTACCTCGGTGTTTATGCTGTCCCTGAGCCCTGGACCAGCTGCACACCTTTACCAGCCAACTTGGGTTTTGCCCCCAACTCTTTCCTATGTTCCCAGGGCTTTCTCATACTATCTCCCTTAGATGATGCAGCCCTTGGCTGAGCCAAGACACCCCAAGCCATTTTGAGACACTTTTGTCAACTGCTCTGTGTCTGGCTGCTCAAGCTCCACGGGAGCTGTGCTATGCACAGCTCATGCACCCCATGTGTCCCTCCTCCGGCAGGCTGAAAGCTATCAAGAAACTGTCTCCCATCCCTGCTGGCCTAAGGGCTACAACAAGAGCCTGTTGCTGAGCAGCATCTATGACAGCCCCTGCACGCAGAAGGAGCGGCCAAGCCTTGCCCTCAACACCACTGTTACCTTGGTCGGCACTGGGAACGGGAACCTCTGCACTCTGCATGTCAGCAAGCTCTTTGACTTCACCAACTGCTCCTTCTCTCACTGCTCCTTTGATGGTGTTTTCCAGCCAAAAGTTTCAGGAAACTTCATTGTAAGTGCCATAAGAGGAGGGTGGTGCCTCGGCTGCTGCTGGGCAGCTCCCCAGCATCATGCAGCAGCAAAATCAGACCCCCAGCTCTGTAACAGCGGTTGGTGCCCACCACATTGGCCAGAGTGTCTGCTCATGGTCAGAGAGTTTACTCCAAGCCTGTCTCACAGCTGCTCCTTTGCCTCCATCAGGCCTTCTCTGCCTTCTTCTACACGGTGGATTTCATACAGACTGTGATGGGAAGACCTGTGCACCTGCCCAGCGACCTGAAGGATGCTGCAGAGACCATCTGTGCCACCAGCTGGAGTGAGGTGAGCTCCCTGGGCATCATGGAAGGAGGGGGCTGCTTCATGTGGGGTATCACCCAGGCTTTGAGAGAAGCCCTTGGAGGTCACTGGGTTTCCTGGCACCAGTGGACTACGGGGAAGGCAATTGATGGCTCCCACATGGGACTGGGAGACTGGGAGGGGGCTCAGGTGGGCAGGGGTAGCCTTGGCCTCACAGATGTAACTACCCTGAGCTTCAGGCCACAGACAGAAGCCTGGCCATTGCTGGCTTGACCCCTCTTCTCTTTCCCTCTGTGCATCCCACCCAGCTGCTCCTGAAAGCCCCAAAGCTGGAAAAGAGGCTGCCAGATTACTGCGCTGTCAGCACATTTGTGTATTTGCTCACCACCAAAGGCTACAGCTTCAACAACCACTCCTTCCCCAACATTGCCTTCCAGAAGAAGGTAGGTAGCACCAAAATACATCCCCATCCCACGGGATCTCTTTGGAGTTAGGCCAAAGAACCCTGCAGGAGAGAGGACCCCACATGGAAAAAGAGGCAAGCAGAATCAAGGAAGATCTCAGTGAACAGGGGCAGGATGGAACTCTCAATTTTTGGAGGGATCTCCTAGGGGATGGAACAAATCAGCTGAGCTGTCTGTTGGGGTGGTCATGGGATCAGGTCCTTCAGCCCTTCCTTGGCCCTCAAGACAGCAGCCATCCCAAATAATGCTCTGCTGAGGCTTTTTGGAATGTTACGTCAGGGCAGGAGGTACTTTTGTCTGCACATGCTATGGGATGTGCAAGGAGATCAGGACTGGCCTGAGCATACTAGGTTTTACTCCCAGGGGATGAACCCAGTTCAGCACAAGATGGTCACTGCTCTGTCCCTGTGCTGGCTAGACCTTTGGGCAAGCAGAGGCTCAAGGGAGCTGTGGGTTCCCACACACTTTTCTCCCTTGGGCTGACACTGAAGCTGTCCCAGAAGGGTCTGCAGCACAAGTCTTATGAGTAGCAGCTGAGAGACCTGGGGGGACTCAGCCTGGAAAAAAGGAAGCTCAAGGGAGACCTTCTCACTCTCTTCAACACCCTGATAGGAGGTTGTAGCCAGGTGGGGGTTGGTCTCTTCTCGCAGGTAACATGTCACAGGCCAAGAAAATGGCCTCAAATTGTGCCAGGGGAAGTTTAAGTTATATTTTAGGAAAAATTACTTCATGGAAAGTGTGGAACAGGCTGCCCACAGTTGGGGTAGTTACCATCCCTGGAGGGATTTAGAACATGTGCAGATGTGGCCCTTGGGGACATAGTTTAGTGGTGGCCTTGGCAGTGCTGGCATTACTGGTTGGACTCCATGATCTTAGCCGTCTTTTCCAACTTCAGTGATTCCCTGATTCTGTGGTCTCCTGAGGCCCATGCAGCTGTGCTGGCTGGATGGTGACCATGCCATGCTGTTTCCTCAGGCAGGAGAAACCTCCATTGGCTGGGCCCTGGGCTACATGCTGAACCTCACCAACATGATCCCAGCAGAGAAGCCCTACTCCCACAAAAGCATGCTGTACAATTACTGGGTCATCCTCATCCTGCTCTTTGTGGTCACCACCCTGACATCCCTGGTGACTGCCGTCTGCCTGCTCTGGCACAGCAAGTCCAGCATAATCTGATGGCAGGGACAGGGTGGGCCATATCTGCAGGACCAGCACCATCCTACCTGCTGCAGGCTCCACGGTCTGAATGCTTGGGATGTGGCGAGTGCTCAATGTCCTCCTCCAAAACCTGACACCATCCCAGAAGAATAACTGTGTCCTTTTGCCCTCCCCTTGCCCTCAAGCTGCGGGAAAGGACAGAAGAGGATCACTGATCCTGTGGGAGAAGGGCGTAAATGTTTCCCCGCACTACTCAGGGATGGACCCTGGAGCAGGCTTGGAAATGGGACATTCAGAGCCAGGACATCTTGCTGCCACCAGAGCTGAACTGAGCCAGTGAACCCAAGCAAAAACAGGATTAATTTTCATGTGTATGTGTATGAATGGGGAATATTACTTACGCTAGTCCTTATAGCCAACCTCACTAGCCTGTCCCTGGAGCATCAGCCCTGCCTCCTGGGGAGCTCTGGGCATCACCTGAATCTCACGTTGTCTTTCTGGCTCTTGTACAAACCCCACTGACCTTCCTGAAGGCAAAGTCTTTTCCTTGGCCATTGGCCTCAGCTGTGGGTGATGCCTTCACTACCCCCATGGTTCCTATGCCAGACTTGTCTCTGCCACAGCCAGAGACTCCTGCACACCCCGGTTCCTGCAGCTCTGTGGTGCATGGCCATGCTGGCACAGGCCGATGGGCTCCCACACTGTGGGGCTTTGTTCTGCACTGGGATTTGAGCCTGGCATCACCCCACACCAGGCAGCTAGGAGGATGGACCTTCATTTCCAGTTGAGTAAGAACAGGGATGTACAAACATGAAGAAGGTTTGGCTTTGTTTGATTTTTTAAAATAATCTGAAATAAACCTTTGTAACCACTGCTATGGCTCAGTGGCTTGTGATCAGCAACAGGCAGTTCAGCCTGGCTGTCCCATGGGGGCAAAGCCCCTCAGCCACATCCACAGGTCAGGCTCTGCCCAAAGGTCTCAGCCCTCGCAGACTGTCCAGTGCTGAGACACGGTCACAGCTCTGTGCGCTCTACCAGCCTGGAGACAACCTCAAATAGACCAAGGTGGGCTGGAAACCTCATGCCAGACCCAGCCCACCTGGAGATGGAGGAGCTCCAGTCAGCCACAGTCACGAAGCTCATGCTTCCACTCATACTGGAGTGGAAGCAGGCAGCTGAAACTGTCCCTCACTGCCACAGCCCCCAGCAAAACAACCTGCCAGCAGTCTCCACTGCCAGGGCCCAGCTCTGATGCTCAAGGGCAACAGCAGAGCAGCTCACATTTGCTGCTGCAGTCACTGGCAGCCCAGACACCAGGATGCACATCGCTGTGCTCAGGCAGCTGCATGGGACTGGTCCCAGCTCTCCAATCCTTTGGGAAGCCTCTCCCTGCCCTGCACATTCCACAAACACTAGAGAGGAGTGGCTGCAGGGAGCTGCAGTTTCTCACTGCCCTCTTTGTTCCTGCTGGCAGCACCAACTCTGCTCCGTGGGTTTGCTCACTTCCCAACACCCTTCCCTGCTCCAGCTGAACTTCTGGAATGCCATGCTTGACTGAACGTGCCTGTTCCCTGCAGCACTTTGCTTCCAGCTCTTCCACTAGCTGCTCCCCATCTCTCTGCACAGGGAAAACCTGATTCCAGTTCAGAGGATGCTGTGAACCTCCAAGCCCGGCTTCCTCCCCAGGCTCATCTCCTCAGCACAGGGACTCCCTCACATGGTGATGTTCAGGGCCTGTCTATTGTATCACACATGGAGAAGGCACTTCTGGTTCCTGAAGCTGAAACACTGCTCTAAGAACCTGGGCAGCTCCCAGAATTCAGGCTGGGTTTCCTCTTCCAAGAAATTCAGCTGCAGCTGAATCAGAGCTGGATGTCCACCAAGAGCAGACAATTAACCTAGTCAAGACTTGGAGTCTGACATGGAAAAACCCCACATGCCCCACTGTGTGCGTGGGATTCGAGACAGTACCATTACCTTGCCAAGTAGTTATGGATCTGGATGGGCAATCTGGGACTAGCCAGTGACAGGTGAGCACTGCAGAGAGGGGCCCTGGGCACATGGTCAGCTCTGCTGCAGGGGAAGGGGACACCCCAGAGGCCACCCAGCTGTGGGACTCCGCTCAGGCCTGTTCAGGTAGGTAGGAAAAGCCTTGCTGCTGTGGTGGAAGGGACATGAGACTGGCTGGGCTCAGGAAACATAGGTGACACAGCAACAGCTCAGCCCTCACAACTTAGCCCAGACCTGTCTGCACCTGCAGTCTCAGAGCAATCCAAGTGCTGACTGTGACTGCCATCACCACAGAGGGACCAGAGATCTCCGCTCCAACAGTCACTGCAGAGGTTGCCTCAGGTTGACATTCACCACCTGCTCTGCCCTTCACCTTATCCACAACAAGTGCATTCCGCTCTCAACTTTTATTGTACCCCCAGGGGAATGTGCAGAGGCCATGGGGCAGGCAGCAATCCCTGAGGTGCCTCCACCATGCTCTCTCTGGCAGGATCAAGTCCTGTGAGCTTTCCAGAAGTGTCACCAAGCCCACCGCCCTCACGGGCAGCATGGGCAGCATCAGGCTGGGCAGACAGGAGGGAGTGAAGTGGGACACGAGCACGGCAGGCTATGCTCTGCTGGCTACTCCACCACGTCACCGTACCTGTTTCTCCTCAGCAGTGTTGCAGTGCCGTCCCCATCTTCTGCACTAGGGAGGTTTTCTGCAACAAGAAAGTACAAGTTCCCTGGACCTCCAACTACCCTGCTGAGTATGCCAAGCATAGACAAAGAACCACAGAGCCTTGGTAAAGCATGTAAAGCCTCTTCAAGCTGGCCTAGCTTTGGGAGCTCAAGGTATGTATGGGAGAAAGCAGCGAGCAGCAACAAGAATTGTACAGCAGCAGCTGTCTTGATGCCCCTCAAATTCCGCCCACCCTACTGGGCAGCAAATTCCTCCATACCTCAGTTGCTCTCTCCATCCCTTATCTTCTCCTTCCTCTTCCAGCAAATAAGCTTTTTGTGCTGGCTTTCATGAATATCCAAAGCAGGCAGGGCAGAAGGCAGCAGCAAGTGCAGCCAGCCCACATCACCAGCCCTGCTGAGGAACCCACTGTGCCAGGTGCACAGAGGCACAGGGGAGGCATGAAACCACGTAAGGAGCTCCACCCACCATGGGTGCTCCTGCTCCCACCCCTTGGCTGCAGGGTGCCAGTGTGGGATTTATAATATGAGATTTTTTGGAAATGACACAGTCACCAGGTAAATTACAAGACAGGAGCAGCAAAGCAATTATTGCAGCAGGGAAGAACCAGGCACAACAAGCTCAGGCAAAGCAGTAGGGAGCTATGACTGTACCTGCGGGCTGAGACACCCCACCAGTCACGGCGAGCTCTTGTGGGGACTTGCCTGTCTCCAGATAAATCCAGAAGTTGGAGCATTTCTGTGTCTCAGCTCTGGTTACCACGTAGCTTCCGAGGGACCCTGCAGCTGGGGCGGCCGGGGTGCTTCTGGGAGTGCCAGCAGCACCACGGTGGGGACAGCACCTGCTGCCGCGGACCCTCCTGAGCCCTGGGGACCGGGGCCCTGGCTGGAGCCAGAGACGAGCGCCCATAACAGCGGCAAACACCTGTCCGTACCGCTCGGGCTGGGCACTTACCCGCAGCCAACAGCAGGCTCCACTGCAGGCTGTACGGCAGCTTCTGCCGAGCCATGTTCTGCACCGCGAAGGCGGCCCCGCTGCCTGCCGAGACCGGGGCCGGGGTTATCGGACACGGCCGGGACGTCCCCGCTGCCCCCGGGGAGCGGCCAAGCACAGCCCGGGGGATGCCGCGGTGGATGGGCCGGCCCGTACCTGCCAGGAAGGTGCCGATGCCCTTCATGAAGGCGTGAGACTGGCAGGCCGCGTACTGCTGCAGCGCCTGCGGGGAGGCGTCAGCGCCAGGGCCGGAGGCCCACCCGGCACCCCAGCCCCGGCCCTCCCCGCACCTCCCGGCCTCCCAGCCCGGCCCCCGCGGGGCGCACCGGGTGTCTGGCGGCCACATCATCCTCCACCCGCCGCACGCCCAGGTTCACCATGGCGAGGCTGCCGGGCCGGGCTCGGGGCAGGAGCCGCCCCTGCCGCCCGCCCCTTCCGCCGTGGTCATGGCGGAACCGGCAGGGCCGTTCCGTGTGCTGCGAACCGGGGCGGGCCGATTCCTCTGCTACTGCGGACCCGACCGCGCCGTCTAGTGAGAGCGGGGCGAGAGAAGGAGCAGGCGGGGGGCGGAGGGGTCGAGCAGCCCTGGCCTGACCCGCTGCCTCCCGCAGTGTGACCGACGCGATGGAGGTCTGGGCCGGGGAGCTCGGCGGCTGCCCGGAGCTCGGCTCTGTATGTACCGGGGCGGACGAGGCGCGGCGGGAGAGCCGGGGCTGGGACCCGGGGTGCCGGCGGGGCAGGGATGGATCTGGGCCCAGGCTAGGCCGTGTTGGACGCGCTCTCCTTCTCTCCCTCTGCAGCGGTGCCCGCCGGAGGAGCACGGCGCGATGCTCAGGTGGGTGCCGCCGCCCTGGGACCCTCCTCGCTACGGGCACCCTCGGCCCCAGCTCGCCCGGGACCCCCTCTCTCCCGCCCCCCTCACGCCCTCTCCCCGCAGGGCCGCCCTGGGTCGCGGGGCCGCCGCGCTGAGCCTGGGCCCGGGTTCGGGCACGCTGCGGCTGCCGGAGGAGCCGCAGTGCCCGGCCCTGGCCCTCGCCCCGCTGCCCGCCGCCGAGGCGCGCAGCCAGCTGCAGGCGCTGGTCTTCGGCATGGCCGGCTGCATCGAGAGCCTGCAGAGGCGCCTGGAAGGTCCGTGGTGGGTTTAGAAGAGGGGAGGGCTAGCAGCTCCTGCCACCTTCACGGGATTGTCACTCCCACCTAAGGTGCCCTAGGTGCCCCCGTTGGGCCGCAGCAGGAGAGGGCTTCACCCCAGGTGGTTTCTTCTCACCGGTCCCTGTAGGCCGGCAGAAGAGCTGCTGCCTGTCACTTCCCTGGTCGTGCTGGCCCGTTCTCAAAGCTGGCCAGGGTCTGCACCAGACCTCCACGGGCAGAAGAGACCCTGCCTGGGCTGGGAGGACACAGTGGTGTGTCTCTGTGTGGAAACACAGCCCTGGTCCTCATGGCCAGCACCACTAGCATCCTAAGTGTGGGAGTCACAGATATCTTTGTCTGAGGGGTCTGGAAAGATTTTGGAGCAGCAGCAGTCTGGATAGAAGTGCTGAGAGGAGAATGGGGCTCAGTTTGGCTGTGGAGGAAGCTCACTGGGGAGGCTTGAAGTGCTGCATGCAGAATTGGGGAGTGTTGTCACAAGCTTTGGCTCTGGCTCCTGTCTCAGTAGCAGTGGAGACGTTAGCATCTTCCTGCAGCCCCGAGAAGAATGCTGCCCGGAACCAGCAGCTCTTCCTGCCAGGTAGGCACTGCCAGGGGCACCTGCACTGCTCCTGCAATCTTTTGTCTTCTCCCTCCTGGAGGCTGCTGGTCCTGTATCCATGAGTGCCTCTTGAGTGCCCTCGGCTCTGGCTGCTAGCAGCAGCCACCCGTTGTCCTGGTGCTCTTCCAGGCAGAGCATGGGCAGGGCTCACTGTGGTGGCTCTCAGGGTGTCTGGGACGCTCAGGTCAAAGGCTGGGCATTGCCAGCCTCAGAAAGAGGGCAGGCTTTCCTGTGCTTCCAGACTGGAGGCTGTGGTGGATCCACAGCTCCTTTTGGGAGAGGAGGCCAAGTCTGGCCCTTTCTTGCCCTCTGTGGCTGCTGGTCCTGCCAGGCTGGGCTCCCGGAGGCTCCCCCTGGCCGTGGAGGGACTGGCAGGGCTGCCAGAGCTCCTGGGTAACCTGTAATCTGTGTCCTGCCTGTTCCTGACTGAGGCAGACCCCAGCCCCAGGAAGAGTAAGGCTTCTGGCTCAGCTTTGCCAGCCAAAAGGAAGGTACCGGGGGAGTCTCTCATTAACCCTGGTTTCAAAAGGTCAGTGCTGGGGCTGGATGCTGCTCCCTGTGGGCTCTGCTCTGAAGTTTTGTGGCAGCAGGGCTTGGGGCTCATGACTCTGATGTTTCCTCCATCTCCTTCCAGCAAGAAGGCGCCATCTGGAGTGAATTTCGAGGACTCCTGATGGGTGCTGTCCTGTGCCCTGATGACAGCCCTGTGGACCCTCTGAGTGAGGAGGTGTCCCTGTTGCTCTGGACCTGCTGAGTGCCTTGACCCAGGGAGACAGCAGAGGCAGCAGTACCTGGTAGCCACCCCTCAACTTTCCCCTTTGTGGGGAACAGATGAAGCAGAAGGGACACCAGCATGGTGGGTTTTTCCCCTGCAGCCCTTCCCTGCTGGCAGGGACCAGCTCCTGACTTCACTTACCATAAACTGGTGGAGTTTCGATAGAGCTTTGATATTATGGAATGGAAAGATCACCTGTGCTTTGCTTCTTGCCAGTAAAGGGTTTTTTAGCCAGCTGGTCTCTTTGGGTGTGTCTGTCCATTCTGCCTCTCCCTTTCTCAGGTAGCCTTGGGTCTGTTTCAGCTGAACGCAGTTGTCCGGGCCTCAGAGAAATTCCTTTCTGTGCCAGCTTTTTGCAAGAGGGATGATGGGTGTGTCGTTAGAACCCGGCCAATCCCTCTGGAGAGCTGGGAGGGTGGGCTCTGCCTTGCTGGACACTGGGAGAGGATGAGGATGTCAGCACATCCTGCCCTTGTGAGGGAGGAGCTGCTGGGGTGGTCACTGCAGACTCACACTGGTCTTACTTGCAAAGCTTTTATTGATTTCCAGGAACTTTGAAGCTTATCTTGGGCTTTCCCTGCTTCACAACCCCCAAGTCTGTTGAGGGCTTCCTAATAGTGAGTTCTGGGGGGAACTGACCTGTGCCCATTGCCTGTGCTATTCCCCTCCAGCTCTCTGGACACAGCCATAAAGACCCAGTTCCTAGGTCTCTATGGCTGTGCCAGGTCCCCACACCTGGTGCAGGTGTGAGGGCACCTTGTGGTGCCTGCTGCTCAGGTGGGTGGCACGGTGTGCCTGCCTGTGCAAGTGGCTGCAGGGCAGCTTGTTGTCCCCAGCTCTGTCCCTGCCCTCAGCTGGGCACAGCTGTGGTGTGTGGCTGTCCCCCTTTGCCCTCATCCTGGTGCTCGAGGGGCCACAGAGCTTGTCCTGGTTGTGAGGAAGGGTGGGTGGCACAAGAGGGGCTGAGTGCACTGCAGATTGCTGCCAGCACCTGTGTGCCAGTGGAGGGAATTTGGGTGTGAGTGGCACAGCTCTCCTGAGCCCCTGCAGGCAGGGGCAGGGTGGGCGCTGACCTCCTGCCTGACCCCAGCCTTGGCCCTGCACCCACCGGGGCACGTGCCCGGCTCACTGCGGTGCCCGGACCACGGAACGATACGCTTCTATAATCTCCTGGCTGTTGGGGCAGGTGTATTTGAACTCCTTGGTCTCACTGGCACTGTTGAGGTACCGCCACACGCCCTGCAGGTCCTTGGGGATCCCAAAGTGGCGGTAGTGCTGGCACACAACCTGCGGGTACAAACGGGGGAGACCTGCCTGACACTGTGCCATGGAGGGCTCTACCACCAGGGCAGGCACCAGTTGGGAAGGGTAGCAGGGAGCCAGGGACATTCATGGCACTGCACAGTGGAGGGCTGGCACTCAGGATGCAGAGAGGAGTGGGATCTGTGGAGGGCATGGTGCTGGGCAGGTCTCCTGGGGAGAGGGATGCTGGGCGGCACAGAACTGAGAGAGCAGCCGGGAAAGGGGCAGGGGCTTGCTGTAGGTACCAAGAGGAAAGTGAGGGCATAGGGATGCCAGGGAAAGAAGGCCATGGTGCTGGGATAGCCGTGGCTTACCTGAACAATGTTGAGCTTTGGCAGCAGGTTGCAGTCAGCCAATGTGAGGTGGTCTCCGTCAAGGAAATGGCGCCGGGAGACCCGGAGGTGGGGGTCCTGGGCCAGCTCGTGCTCCAGAGGGGCATTCAGGTACTCATCCAGCTTCAGCAAGGCCCGCAGCAGGCTCCGCTGCAGAGCTGCAGGGAGGGTGGCCAGGTCACAGTACAGCCCTGCTCTGCTGTGGCCTCCTGCCAGCCCAGCCCAGGTGTCCAGGCAGCACCTGTCAGCCTCTTCCCACCTGGCTCAGGCTGGCACCTGCCTCTGCCCTCCCACAGAGACCTGGCATAGCCACAGTGGCCCGCACAGAGAGGGCAGTGCCTGGACAGACCTGACCGTGGAGCGGGTGGGGGGACTGGGAAAGCTCAGTGTGACCAGGCTGAGCTTTGGGGTGTGGCACCCTTTCCTCACCCTCGTCCTGGGCAGGTACTGGGTTCTTGATGAAGGCAGAGAATTTGTGGAAAATGTCGTTCCCAGCCAGACTTGACTCCGGGTACTGTGGGACCAGACTGGGGCACCTGTGGGGATATGGGCACAGCTGAGGCAGCTACGAGAGGCTGACTGGCTCATGTGCTGTCAGCCCCCTCATCCCTCAGATTGTCCTGCCCTTCTTTCAGGGGGCCCCTTCCTCCTCTCAAGGCAGCACCAGCCACTGACATGGGGGGGCCCAGCTGGTCCTCCAGGAACTCCTCAATGGTGATGGTGTCGGTCTTGGGCTCGCCGTTGTAGAGGAGGACGGGCAGCTGGGCACCTGGAGCGAAGTCCTTCAGCACATCCAGCGCCCTGTGGGAGATGGGTACACCACTGATGCCTGGCATGTCCAGGGTTCTGCAGGGCATTGTGTGTGAGTGTGTTCATACTGTGCACGTGTCCCAGGCAAAGGGAGTTTTGGTAGGCTGGTTCAAAAGGTGGTGCCCCCAGGCCCCTTCTGCCTCAGTGTGTGCCCAAGGAAATACCTGCCAACCTCCCCCAAGCACGAATGGTCACCGGGGGAGGTACAAAAAGCTCCATGCATCCCATAGTGCCCACCCTTCACATCCCTTCCCAAAGTGTTGAGAACCTACCAACACCCCCACCCTGCACATGATCCTGGCCCCAGAGCTGGCACCCCTTGAGAAGGGGCCACCACTCACCTCTTCACGTCCACAGTGGTGAGGGTGAAGGGCACCCCTTTGAGCAGCAGCACCATGAAGAGCCTCTGGCAGAAGGGGCAGTGCCCTACGCTCTCCCCATCCTCACTTGCCTGTAGCACAAAAGGAGAGCTCAGCTGCCCTTTTGCCCTGGCATGTTCTCATTGGGGTCCGCCCCAGAGGGTGCAGGATGAAGATGATCGGGCATATGCCCCAGCCCAGCCTGACAAGCTGTGCTGCTGCCCATGGCACCTGCTATGCCAGGCAAGATGCCAGCTCCTGGCCCCTGCCTGCTCCCAGAATCTCAGTGCCGCACCCAGAGCAGCCACATGGCACAGCAAGTGCTGGCCCTGGCACCCTCTGGGGACGAGGACCTCCAGACTGCAGCAGTCTCACAGTGCCAGGGAGACAAGGGCTTGAGAGCAGTAGTGGCAGCAGGGGTAGCAGTGGCAGTGGACAGTCCAGCAGCAGAGATGTGCCAGAGGAAGGTGACAGAGATATTGGTGGCCCTGTCAACTCCAGCCATAATCCCAGGTGAGCCCTGTCCTGGCCTGCACAGCCAGACAGACTGCCCTGGCCAGGTGGGGGCTGGGAAGGGCCTGGCAGGTGCAGGCAGATGCTGTGCTGCTGGGACCTGCTTTCGGGGGAAACCTGTTCCAACCTCCCCAGGTTTAGCCCCCACAGCCCCTGTGCCTGCAGGGCAGGAAGCAGCAAGCAGTGTGCCCTGGAGAAGAGCCCAAGCTGCCCACTGCCTGTCCTGCCTGCTGCCTGTCCCCCCACCTGCCTGCTGTCCCCTGCCTGCCCCACTGCCTGTTGTCAGCCCCATTGCCTACCCAGTGCCTGACCCACTGCCCACTATCTGCCACCCTGCCTGCCCAGTGCCCCACATCTGGGCACTGCAGTGGGCAGGGGCAGCCCAGCCACCCCACCACAGCACTGCCAGGGTTGGTTGCCAGAGCTACCCGTGGCCTGGGGCACTGACCTGAGGACCCTGCTCACCTTGATGAAGAGCTGGATTTGGGGTTTTTCGGCCATGCTGCACGGCGGCTGCTGCTGCACTGCTGGCTGCACTCGGAGTGCCACAGGTGAAACCACAGCCCCTCCCAGCCCACATTCCTCCTCGGGGTGCACCCGCTCCCACCCACGCCTGGCCCCATGGCACAGACAGGACGCCCTGCCATGGGGCCCTGCCACCGTGGTTGCTGCCAAGCCCAGGCTGGTAATGCAGCTGGTGGCATTGCCAGCTGCTGCCACTCCTGCCTGTACCCCCAACCACCCCACACAAGCACTGGGCACAGACCTGTGCTGTGCCCCAGCACACCCTGCCCCTAGTAGGACCTTGCACCCCCACTCTGGGCACTGCCACTCTCCTCAGCCCAGGCCCTCCCAGGCATCCAGCCCTGCCATTCCCCCCATGATCAACTACACAGCCTCAAGGGATTCAGTTATTATTTTTTATTTAAAACGATCATTATTTTCACATTTCTTCTTTTTGTTTGGTAGCAATATACAGGCAGCTCCAAGATGTCCCCACCCCCAGGGGCCCCACGCCCGGGGCTGAGCATGGCACTGGCACCATGCCCGCGGCTGGTGGCCAAGGATGTGGAGGGGGAGGCAAGGCTGGAAGCGGGGCCAAACTCAATGAAGTGAACAGTGTTAAGGCAGCAACCACCCCTGCCCTGGGGTGCCACCTTCCCGCTCCACCCTTGGACTGACTCCAGCACAGCGCCTGTGCCCGGGCAGCACCCAGCCCATAGCAGGTAGGCCACCGTGGCCACCCAGGCTGCATGGGCACCTCCAGCGACCCTCAGAAGCCATGCGAATGACAGCAATGGTGGCAGGGGGAAGACTGGGTGGACAGGGAAGACACTGTGACTGGGGTGCCAGTGCCCTTCAGGCACCTGGAACAAGAGTGTAGTGTGGCAGCTATGGGGCAAGGATAAAGCCCAGAGCACAGCAGCACTGCCCACCCTGGGGTGCCCCAGGGTGCCACCAAGGTGACAGCTGGGGACTCAAGAGATTACATCATCCCCTCTCCCTGATGGCAAAGGGCAAACTTGGAGCTGGCTTGTCACCCAGTATCGCCTGGGGAAGGCAGAGTGTGCCCAGCATAGGAGCAGGGGCACGCTGGTGGGGGCTGCCCTCCTGTCCCCTCCAAACCATCCCAGATCAAGCCAGTTTCCCATATGCCATTAAAAAAAATTGTCTGAAAAATCTGAAAATAGAGCTTCTTCTCCCAGTTTTCCCCCTATTGAAAATACTGTATATTGTATCACAATCCATAGCAGGTGGTATATATGGGCCTGATAGGACAAGGGGGCATAGGGACAGTTGAGGTCAGGCCCTGCTTCTGTGCCCAAGTGGGGCCAGAGCCAGCCTCTCCCCACCTCCCACAGCAGCCAGCTGAGGTACCTGGTGCTGCTTAGGGCCTCCTGCCAAGCCTGTGCCAGGGAGACAGAGAGGGCATCAGAGCAGACAGACCAAGGCTGCTCCCCAGGAAAGTGCATAGCCACCCTGGGGAGTTGCCAAAGGCTCTGGCACCCAGCAGCAGGGGGACGGGGTCAACATCACAGGTCCACCTCTGGGCACAACTGCAGCTTGTTGAGAGCTGCAGACACCAGCCATGGTCCCTGTGGGTGACAAGGCAGCAGGACCCTCTACAAAAAGGAGGGGCACTGCTGACTGAGGGGGTGGCCGCTGCTGGCCAGTGACAACTACTGCAGTCCATCCTTCCCTCCCCACCACCCCAGGCACCACTGCCAGGCTGCCAGCACCCACCCGGACTGTCCTGACCTCGTACCTTAAGGTCACCCCCACCACCAGCTTCCAAAGCCAAACTGAGGTGCTGCAACCCCTCTCCCAGTACCACCAGTGACCCCACAATAAGAACCTAGTGCAGCTGGTTCCTGTACAGGGCTGGACACTGAGGAACAAGTGTCAGGGCAAAAGCGAAGTGGAAGGGGACACAGCAGAAAGGTGGCAGAGCTGCAGCAATGCCCTGTGATAGGGGAAGCAAGTCGTGAGGGCAGGCAGGAGGCAGGATCAGAGATTTGAGGGTGAGGGACATGATTAGGGGCAGAGGGGAGAAACAGCTGGTGCCAGCATGTGAAATACCCTGTGAAATACTCCTCTGTGCTGCCATGTGCCTCTGCAACAGCACTGCTGCCTGGGGACGAAGCCAGTGCCCAAGGCCAGGCAGGGCCAGGGCGAACAGACCCCAGGGTGGGCGCCAAGACTCCCAGTGACATCCCGCTGGTGACAGAAATCGGTTATGGGTGAAGGACCAGAGCACCTGCCCCAGTGGTGCCCAGGGCAGCATCAGCCGGGGGTGATGTGGAAGCAGCCTTCCTTCCAGCTCCACAGGGCCAGGCCTGGGGAGGTACCCACAGCCAAGGGTCCCCAGAGTGAGTGCAACACGGGTGTCCAAAGGCACCGCTCACAGGCCTGTGTGTCTCTGCCCCAAAGTGAATGGGGCTGGCAGTGCTGGCACCAAGCCATGTCCTTTCCCTTCCTTCAGAGTCTCCATCCATGGCATGTTGAAGACCATGATCCCAAGCACCACGCAGTGACGCTGCTGCAGAGCTGAAGGGGGCAATAGCCACCTCAGTGGTGGCTTCCGAGGTCCATCCAGGCATTGCTGTACCCACTGTGTTCTCCCTGGCATGTGGCTCCAGCTGTGGCAACTCCGCTCCACGGGGCAAAGGGAGGGGAGAGGCCAAAAGGGTTTGGTGGCTTGACGACGTGGTTGTCCTCGGGGTCTCAGCACAGCGTGTCCGTGTTGAAGGAGAGCTGAGCCTGAGCAGGGAGACAGGCAGGGCTCAGGGGCTGCCCACTTAGAAAGCATACTCAAGGCATCTGGGGCCAGAGTCTGGCACAGGCAGCAGAGCAGAGAGCCCCCACCCCTCCCAGACTCAGCCACTCCATTGTGTCAGCTCTGTGGTGACACAGCACCCAGTTCCAGGGCCTGTAGCACAGACAGGTGGAACCAGGAACACCCAGATCTGGGGACAACCTCTCACCCTCTCCTCCTCAAAGCTGATGAGGCCTTCGTCATCAGTCTCCAGGTCCTCCTGCTCCTCTACCACGAGGGCCCGCAGCTCAGTGGGGGCAGTGCGGGGGCGCAGCAGGCTTAGCACACGCTCCAGGGGTGACTGCAGGACACAGCTGGGGCTGGTCTCCTGCTGCTCCAGGTTGTCACTTTGCTTCTTGGCAAAATTCACAAACACCTGAGGAGGAAGGGGCAAGAGACTCAGGTATCTGCAAGCACCTCCACCCCTCACATTGCCAGGTCAGGACCCAGGGCATCCTGACATGTGGTGGCTGCCACCATGCTCCCCATCTAGCTCCAACCCCTGCCCCAAAGGCAGACTCTGCCTGGCACTTTGGCACTCCCTGGGGACAAGCATCCAGCTGCCCATGCTGTCCCCAGTCTTACATTGTCCAGTGTGGTTTGGCTGACAGAGTAGTCTTCAATGCCCAGCACATCCACCACCTGCTCCATCTTGCTGAAGACCTGTGCCAGTGAGATCTGGTCTGACTTCAGCTGGTACTGGGCCTTGGTGTGATGACGCTCCTGGAGGGTGATCACAGAGGGGGCACTGAGCCCTCACTCCCAGACTCCCTCCCATCACCCAGTGGAGGGTGAAGGCTGCTTGTGCCCTGAAGTGGGGGCTGGCAGGGGACAGCCTGGCTACGATGGGCAGCTCACCTTGAGGACAGCCTCAGGGAAGTTACGGTTGAAGAACCTCACCACCTCCTTGACATTGAGGCTGGACTTGGTGCGCACTGTGATCATGTAGCCATCACCGAACCTGCACAGGAACAAGGCACGGAATGAGGACCTGTCCCCTCATCTGCTCCCCCATGACCCTATGGAAGGGGAGATGCTCTCAGGCAGCCACTACTGGACACCAGGTCAGTGGCAGGGCACTTCAGTGACCCCGTTCCCTGCCCACCTCTAAAGCAGCACCGACACAGAGGGCTGGTATCTTGTCATGGATGCCACACTGTCACCCAACCATGGGGAACCACCCCCCTCCTGCCCAGTAGCACACACAGGCTGCTGGGCCCCATGGAGGCATTCTGAGCTCCTGCCAGGCTCTTACCTGTTCTTCAGGTGCTGAATGCTGCCAAGACACTTGAGCCGCCCGTTCACCATGATGGCCAGGCGGGTGCAGAGGGCCTCGCATTCCTCCATGCTGGGGTGACAAGAAAAGGTTCAGTGGAGGGCATTGGAGGACCACGCCAGGGCTATGGTGGGGGTAGGTGGAGAACTGGGCCTCCCAGGCCATCACCCAAGTGCTGTGGCCCCACCACCAGGGATGAGAAAAAGCAACAGAGGGTGTCCTAGGCTCCCCCTGCTCCTCATGCCAGGGACTGGGGAGCCAAATGCTGGGGAGCACCACAGACATATTTTATGAAAAATCCTTTTGCCAGGATCATTTCTCCTGAGAAGCTAGGAAGCTTCAGCTTCTCCATGTTTTGTTGCTTTGGAGAATTGTTTATCTAGCATGTGAAATTGTTTTTGCTTGATGACCAATGACAGCCACCTGTGTCGGCTGTGAGCAGTCACAAGATTTTGTTATTAATTCCTTCCTTTCCTTTCTAGCTTCTGATGGATCCTTTCCTCTCTATTCTTTTTAACATAGTTTTAGTACAGCATTTTAATATAATATCATAATATATTGAATAAGCCTTCTGAAACATGGAGTCAAAATTCTCATCTCTTCCCTCGTCCTGGGACCCTCGAACACGACCACAGGGGAGCCCTCTCCCTCCCATATAGCACCCCAGGTGCTCAGAGGCATCACGGGCACAGAACCCCTCTGTACCTGTGAGACGTGAGCACCACGGAGCGACCCGTTTTGATGACATCCAAGATGAGGTTCCAGAGAAAACGCCGTGCCTTGGGGTCCATCCCTGTGGTTGGCTCATCCTGGGGGACAGACAGCACCCTCAGACATGCCAGCCCTGGGACGAACCCTGCCACTCCCTTCCTGTTCTGAGTCCAGCTCAGGCCACCATCCCACACTCCAGGAGATGCATGGCATGTGAAGCAGGGGGTGACTCCCACCCGGAGTCATTTTTCTACCCTCAGGGCGCACCAGGAAGATGAAGGCTGGGTATCCGATGAGTGCGATGGCTGTGGATAGCTTCCTCTTGTTGCCCCCACTGTAGGTGCTGGCAGGCTTGTCTGCATACTTGGTCAACTCCAGCTTCTTCAGTGCCCACTTGACCACCTGCAAGGCATGGGGGACTGCTGTCATCCTGCCAAGGGCACGGGGCTGACAGAGCAGCCAGGGGTTGGGCTCCCTGGCACGTCAGCTGCTGAGGGGACTACTAGCCATGTGCCAATCAGGGAAGCCCCAGGGCAGCCCCTGGCACAGCTATGAGCACTAGTGGGGACTCTGAGTGCATGTGCCTGGCCCTGGCAGCCCATGTGGACACACTGCTAGGGTGGCACTGCTACGAGAGCAGCAGCACCGGCTCAGGCTGCCACTGCTGTCCAGTGAGATGCCATCCCTGTGGCACAGCACCAGCCCTTGGCTGTTGCAAACTGCTTGCCCAGAGGCCTACCCGCTCCTCATCCTTCCAGGGGATGCCACGCAGGCGGGTGTAGAGCTCCAGGTGCTCCTGGGCTGTCAGCTCATCAAAGAGCGCGTCGAACTGGGGGCAGTAGCCCAAGCTCTGCTGGACCTGCAGGAGCTCCTTCAGGATGCTGTGGGAGAGGATTGAGGGTTTGTGGAAAGAAAGAATTCTTTTTGTGAGGACTGCTGCTGAGCCCCCTTTCACATGCCTTTATACTGGAACATCTCCCCCCAGGCAAAACCCCACTGGGCAGCCTCAGCACAGGGCCACTGTCTCTTACCCCACATCCCAGGCTGATGGTCACCCAGGAGGACACAAGCCTGCAGAGTCCCACTGGGACACACAAGCTCACTCATGCTGCTTTATCACGGGAGCCTCCAAGCAGTCCCCATCCCAGGGGTCCCCATCCCCTTCCCTGCCAGGAAAGCAGGCAACCCCCAGGTCCCCCTTACCTGTGTCCGTTAATGAAGGCCTCTCCACCCGTGGTGCTCTCATCCCCTGTCAGCATCTTGAATGTTGTGGTCTTGCCCGCACCGTTGACACCCAGCAGCCCAAAGCACTCCCCGGGGCGCACACCCACACACAGCCGGTCCACAGCCAAGATGCGCCCAATCTTGCGGGACTTGTACACCTGGCAGGGAAGGGGATGGGGACTCAGCCCACCAGAAGCCACCTGGACCCACATCTGTGGGCCGGGCTGGTCCCTGGAGTCTCCCTGCAGCCTGATGCAGCCCCCACCTTCGTGAGGTTCTCGATCTTTAGCATGTCGTTGTCGGCGTCACCTCGCAGGACCCGGTGCCTCTCATTGGCCACATCAATGTCATCCTCAATGGGTTTGGTGGAGACGGGCAGGCGCCTGTGGGAGGGGGCAGAGGCAGCGGGGAATGTGGGACCGGGAGCTACACCCCTGACAGGACTGGGCAGCTCCCACTCAACACTGCCAGAAGGGCAGCCTGAAGCTTAAGGGTCCCAATGGCAAATCTTTACCCCAACATCCCTGCCCTGTGCCACACTCACTGGGGCTTCCGGAAGAAATTGTACTGGCACATGATGGTGATGAAGAAGCCAACAAAGCCTTCAATTGTCATGGCAACAAGCCCCCGTGTCACGATGTCCCATTCGAAGGGTGATTTCATTTTATCAAACTGCCCTGAATAGGAGGAAAAGCAGAGAGCAGCTGGGGACACCTTCTGATGGAGACAGCTTGGTTGTCCCTCCTGAGTTGACCCATGACAATGACACTGGTCCCATGCTTGCCCACCACAGCTGTCTGGGCTGACCACAACACAATGCCCTCTCAGAGCATGGGTGCTGTGGAAATCATCTGGCAAATTTTCAACCTCAGTAGGATGAATCAACGCAGATGAGAGTGGAATCAGAGGGATTTGTCAAACCCTGACCCCAAACTGTCCCTCAAAATGCCAGCAGCATCTGGATTATGTACAGAAGCTGCTCAAAAACAGAGAGCAGGTGAGCTTCTGAGGCCAGGATGAAGCTGTAAGTGGCAGAAGGCTTGTGTTGGTTGGGCAGCACGGCCCCCAAGAAAACCTGTCTGTAAGGAGAGTCCCTGCAGCCCCCATCCCTCCTGTCACATCACAGACCCAGCATGGCCCACCACAGCTACACTACGCCACTACTAAGATCCAGCACAGCCTCACCATGGCCCAACACAGGCAGTGAGCAGCAGCAGCAGAACTACACACCTCTGTCAGGTCTCACACCGTCTTCTCCCCATGGGGCTGCTATTTGGGATGGCCCAAGGAACCACCACAGCTGACCCTCAGTCATGTCTTTTTCGGTGCCCCATGTAGCCCACCCCCCTTGGCTTTTTGCTCCAGGTTGCTCTGGGCCTTGGGACACCCTCACAGGGCAAGCAGAGGGGATGTGCCAGCCAACATCGTGGTCCCCTCCAGCTCCTCATACCCTGGCACAAAGGAAGGAGAGAAAAAGAGGCCATACCAATCTTGGCATAGTACTCATTGATGTATTCATTGTAGGCCATCTCCATCAGGCCATGGCCCAGGTTGTAGTTAGGGAACACAAGGAAGCAGCTCTTCAGGTAGCTATTCACCACCTTCAGGTCCTATGGGGACAGCAGAGAGAACACAACCATCAAACAACCCTGAGTGCATGGGAGGATCAGGATCCCAAAGATCCAGCCCAGTAAGGTCTCATGGCTGATCCTGCTGGAAACAGAAACCTCCTGAGGTCCCTCCCAGCCTGAGCTGCCTCACAAACAGAATGGCAGCATCTCCCTTCCTGGTGGCCCTCAGCAGAGCTGTGAATGCCATACCTTGTCGTGCTCAAAGAGCTGCAGCAGGAACGTGGCGACAGTGGCTGTGATGCCAATGAAGAGGTTGATGACAATGAGGAAGACATAAGCAGAGCTGGGCACCTCAAACCAGAAGGAGGCCGGGTACATGATAGGGGTGATGGACCAGCTGGGGAGGCGAGAAGAAGCAGCACACATCAGTATGGCAGCAGAGCACTGCCCATCTCCATCCAGCCTTGGCACTGCCCATCTCCATCCTGCTGTTTCCAGGCTCTCCCACCCCAGCCCTCACAGCCACTGCACTCCAACCAGCTATGGGGGCTGCAGAACATCACAGAATGGTTTAGATTGGAAAGGATCTTTCAAGGTCATCTAATCCAGTCCCCGACCATGGGCAGGGACACCTTCCACTAGTGCTCCAAGCTGTCCAACCTGGCCTTGAACATTTCCATGCCACAGCTTCTCTGGGCAATCTGTGCCAAGACTTCACCGCCCCCATTATGAAAAATTTCTTCTCAGTATCTGGTCTAAATGGCTATCTTTTAGTTTAAAACCACCACCCCATAAGACTCTGGAGGCATCCCTGGTGCCTCCTGACTACCCCCCTCTGAGCAACATACCCATAGAGCAGGAAGAGGGAGAGGACAGCAGGGAAGTTGGTGGGAGAGGTATATGCTGGGAGGTCAAACACGAACAGGATGATGATGCAGCACGTGGCTGGCACCAGGTAGTTTAGCTGGAGAAGACAGAAACTTCTGTGACTGCCCACTCCCTGGCACAGCCCCGGAGGCCTGGCCAGTGGAGCCACGTGTCCCGCTTACCATGTCCCACATGTAGTTGGCCAACCAGTAGATGACAGGGTCACAGCCACTCACAAACTGCAGATGTTTGGCCTTGGTGGCCTTTTCGGCCACCAGGAATACCACAAAGCTGGCTGGGACGAAGGACATGGCAACAATGATGAAGATGGCAATCACCACATCTGTGCCTTGCAGGCTGGATGGGGAGCAAGAAGAGCATGGACTCCATCACCCTCAGTTGCCTGGGGAAGGGCCACCCACCCTGGTGTGGGACAGTCACTGTGCACAGATCAGGGCATGGCACAGGGACCCCCACATCACAGCCACCCTGTCCCTCCCCACCATGCAGCATGTAGAGCAGAAGCCTGAGTCTTCCCAAGAACCACCAGTAAAAAGCCCCCTGCCTCCCATGGGACAGCCACCCTCCCTCAGACCCTCTCCTTGCACCTACAGGTAATCCAGGGACAGGCTGGCACTCGTTTTGTTCATGGGGTGATTGGTGACTGTGATGCCTGCAACAACGACCAGAAGAAACATGGAAGCATGAAAACTGGCTTTGGACACAGACTCCTGTCCCCAGTCTGCCTGGTCCTGACTCAGCAGAATGAGTTTCCAATGTGAAGCTCAAGAGGAGCTGGGCTCTCTGAAGCAACTCAGCACCTCAAGGCCAAGCCATCCCCTTACTGGAGAGCAGCCCTAGACATGTCACAAGCCCAGGCACTTCCAGGCAGCACTTTGGGACATTCCAGCCCAAGCCTGGCAAAAAACTCATCCCAGCTCTCGTGTCTCAGAGCTGAGGCGTATGAACCCCTGTTCCAGCTGAACACTAGCCTGCTTGGCCCAAGGTGGACACTGCACTTTGAAGCTGACTGGACCATATCCTAATGCTGTTCCTGATATGCTCCTGCCCTCAAACACCTGCAGATCCTCACCATAGGCAGCAGGGTTGCCTTTGCTCTTGGGCAGGTTGGCTCTCAGGATGGCGTTGTTGAGGGCATTGAGATAAGTGGGCATGCTGTGGTAGCCCTTGTTGTTGTAGAAGACCTGGAGGAGGAGAGAGGAACAGTGGGACAGGGCAAGAGAGCTGGGCCAAAAAATGTACTAGGAAAGAGGGACAGGATGGGATAGACAGCCACACACAGGGCAGGCATCCTGTGCTCAAGGATGTACAGAGAATAGGCCATTGCTGACTGTGCTGGGCCAGACCTACTGACCATTCCCCTGTGGCTGGAGCCTCCCAAAGCACTTGGAGAGCAATGCAGAAGAGCAGTCCCAGGGCTCACTGCTGCCCCCTTTCCTCCCCACCTATCTCCACGGCCCTGAGGTGCAGTGCTGTCCCACCTGGGCCGTTCTCCGCACAGCAATCTTGCGCACTGTGGCCGGAGCCCTGGCTCCGAAGGAGGCCGGGATGGATTTCTGGACGTTTCCAAACGTGAGTGCCCCATACCTGTGAGACAAGGCACTGCTGAGGAAGCTGCAACTGCTGCCCCCCACCTCCAGGGGTGGAACCATGCTTGAGCATGTTGCTGACTCCAGCCAGCACCCCAGGGCAGGTGTCCCCAGGCCCCTGGCTCTCACCCCTGCTCTATGGTGCAGGACAGACCCTCCCAGCCTCCCCTCTTGCCTGTGCAGCCGGAAGCGGTCCGAGGTGTAGAGCAGATACTCAGAAACGTTGCGCCCTGTGATGTCTGTCAGGATGTCCCCTGTCACCACCTTCATCTGTGGGGGATGGCCCCCCACACCACTTGGGCAGGAGAAGCCAGTCCCTTGCATGGAGCACGTGCACTTGATGGGCTCATGGATGATGTGGGGCAGGGCAGGGGCTGAGGTCACAGTCCCTGAGAAGCAGAAGGGGTGGCTCACAGCCAGGCTCCTGCCTGCCCCAGCTGCTGGGGACAGCATTGAGAGTGAGGCAGCTGGACAGGCAGGGTCCTGGTGACTAAGAGATGAACACGCAAAAAGTTTTTTGGGGACAGAGATTCAGAGATAGGCCATGAGGCATGGCTGGAGAAAGAAAGGGCTGGGGACCACATCCAGCAAAAGTGACGCAAGGCTGGCCACGTGGCTTTGTGACAGTGTCACCATCCAAGGGGCTCTACTGGCATGCCTGGGGCTCAACAGGGACAGTGTTCCAGGGCCAAAGCCACAAGTTCTGCCCAACAAAGCTCTGCTGTGTGGCCAGGCTAGACTAACAGAGCCAGAGCACCCTGGAGCCATTTCTGTGAGGAGAGGCATCATCTCCCTGCTGGAGCCAAATCCCAAATACAAGAGCACCCAGCACAGGTAATACCTTTAAGAGTGGAGAAGGTTGTGGAGTTCCAGGCATGGAGCAGGTCCTCATCCATTGACATGGGGTAGTCAGAGGGAGCTGGAGATGGAGGTGGTGGCACAAAGTTGGAAAGCGGAAGGCCTTGGGTGAAGGAGTCAATGCACATGGCATCAAAGTACTTGGCTGCCAGCATTTTGGACTCATTGCTATTGAGGTTGAGGGTCTGCATGGGCTGGTCCAGCGTGTTGTTAAAGGGTGTCTTGAGCACGCAGGTGGCTCCCACACCAGAAGGCAGATGGAAAGTATTCACCAGCTGCTGAGGGCTGGCATCAGGAGACAGCCTAATGCTGCAGGAGCAAGGAGTAGGAGACACAGATCTTAACACCATGGCCATCTTCTTCTGGGACCTCCCTGAGGCCTTGGCATTTATCATGGGCACACACAGCCTACGCCTGGCATGACTGAGCTGCTAGTCACAGTGTCAGGGCTCACACATCTCCCAGAGACACCCTGGCAAGAACAGAGGTCGCTTTCTATCAGGGGACATGGCACCAGCCAGACTCTGCTCCAAGCCTGAGCCAGCCCTGGCACCAGGCCTACTGTGGGCTGCCCTCCCCAGTTGCCCCCCTTACAGTCCCATGGATAGACCTTGGGCACGGGGTGCTGGTCACCAGCAGTGGCAGCTCTCACCGGTACTCACGCCGCTCCTCGTTGGCATAAGGAATGAAGTTGCCCTTGGGCTGAGTGTAGTTGTGGTACTGGGATGGCGAGAGGATGAGGGGTGGCAGGTCACCTGTGGGGACAAGGACAGGAACCCGCTTGTGCCCACAGCACCACTGCACACAGGGAGACTGTCTTGGCCTTGTCCTCCCGCAGCCAGTGGCCCCACTGGGAGAGCCAGAACAGGTCGCCCAGCATGCAGGTAGGTAGGCGGCTTGCATGCACCTATTTCGGGCACGGAGAGCGCCACAGTCATGGCCACGCAGACGAAAAAGGCGGGCAGGAGGATCTGCGAGAAGAGGGCCTTGGTGTTGCGCTTGGCGCAGTGGAAGCGTTTGACGATCAGCCCATGGAACTGGCGCAGCTTCAGCCACGAGCCTTCCAGCTTGAAGCTTCCCCGACCTGCCAGGTCACGATCCTCTGCTTCCACCTCGGCTTCTTGCTCTGGGAGGGAGAGGGACATCAGCCCTCTAGCACAGCTGCTCCCGCACCTGCCTGGGCTCCCAAGAAGCTGAGCCAGACACCCAGGCCAGCTCAGCCGCCCCAAGGGTAAGGGCAGCACCCAACCCCAACTCTGCCAACGAGACACAGCAGCAGTGCAGTCAGGAGCATGGTATCTGGCTAGCAGGTTCCTCTTGGCCCCAAAAGGAAAAGTTAGACAATAGTTTTAAAAAAACAACCTAATTTGGTGCTTTTTTCTAGGACCCCTCCATTTTCCCATCACCTCTGCCAGCTGGTGGGGGGTCAGCACAGTCAGGAAGAGGGGACAAGACACAGGTGAGAGTCCCAGCAAGACAGTGGGAGCTCTGTCACAGCACTGTCCCAGCTCTGCCTCCCACAGCCCTGGTGGGGGGAAGAGGTGGCACATCCCCAAATTAGTCACAAGAGTTGTGAGATAACCCAGAACAGAATCTCTGACTACAGCAATAACCTTGAGGCACCTGCCTGCACCCTCTCTATCCAGCAATCCCAGCATCCAGGCAGGGAGAGCCTTGCACCCAGGGCAGGGTACGACAGTAGAAGCCATCAGTAGAAGGTGGTTCTGTGCCCAAGGACCAAGAGGAGAAACCCAACTGGTGGCAGTGTGGGAAGAGGCCATGTTAGTGAGGCAAGTCTGCAAGGTGGCACTGGAGACCCACAGGAGGCAGAGGCAGAGCTAACACTGGCTGCTCTCACTGGCTCCACGCCTTGGCATGAGACCCTCATGCACACCCTAACACCATGGGGTGCAAACTCGTGGAAAGAGCCTGTTCCCAGCCCTCCCACACAGGCTGTGGGGCTCTGGGTGCTGTGTTGCTGGATGCCCCATCAGCCCCCTCCCCATGGACTCTCATCCCAGCAGTCACAGCCACCCATCTCAGTCACAACCAGCTACCCTGAGGGACTGGGTCAGCTCTGCCCACCCTGGGCGAACCCTCCACGTCCCAGCTAAGTGCCTCCCCCAGCCCCTGCCACTGGCCGGGCACCAGCAGCACCAACCTTGCAGACTGATGTTATCGGGGTCCTGCCGGTTATCGAATAGGGGCGCGTAATCCCCAAAGAATTCAGAATAAGCCCCACCTTCATCGCCACGCACGGAGCCCACCGAGGACGCTGAGCGCAGGGATGCCTGCGACTGCGCCAGCTTGGAGCAGGTCACCAGGTTGCTGAGCTCCACCTCGGGCTTCTCTGGCATGGCTGCTTCGGCCAGGGGCTCCCCATTGGCTTCAGACTTTGGGCCCAGCTCAGAGGCAGGTGGCTGCAGGGCATCCTTGGACTCCTTCATGTCTGGAAGAAAAAATGTGGGTTGCCATCAGCCATGCTACTGTACACTGCAGCATGGCACTGACCAGGGATTGATTGTACCATAGAACCACAGACTGGTTTGGGTTGGAGGAGACCCCATCTCATTCCAGCCCCCTGCCAAGTGCAGGGAGACCTTTCACTAGACCAAATTGCTCCAGGCCCCATCCAACCTGGCCTTGAACACTTCCAGGGATGGTGCACCTACAGCTCCTCTGCACAACCTGTGCCAAGGCCTCACGACCCTCACAAGAGAGAATTTCCTTCTAACATCTAATCTAAACTTTTCCTCTTTTAGTTTAAAACCATTCCCCCCTTGTTTTAACACTATCTGCCCATTTAAAATCCCTCTCTCTCATTTTTTTCAAGCCCCCTTTAGGCACTAGAAGGTGCCATAAGGTCTCCCTGGAGCCTTCTCTTCTCCAGGTCAACACCCGCAGCTCTCCAGCCTGGCTCCATGGTAGAGGTGCTCCAGCCCTCAGGGCATCTCCATGGTGTCCTCTGGAGACCTGTGCTGAGGACATCAGAGCTAACCACTATTCCAGGTGAGAGTAAAGCCAGAGTGGAGCAGAGGCTGGCTGCCTTTGGCCAGGATGGGCTCTGCTGGAAATCTCTTCTCCACCTGGGACAGGAGACTCCTGCAGCCACCAAGCCCAGCAAGATCACACAGCCCCTCACTAGCCCCAGCAGCACCTTGTGCCCCCTCAAGCACCCGTACCCACGTCACTGTTCTCCAGAGACTGGTCCTCCTCAGACACCTTCAGGAAAACCTCCTCCAGCGTAGTGTCCATCAGCCCAAAACTGGTGAGGTCCAGCTCTTCCAGACTCTGCTCCAAGTGCTGTGGGAGCAAAGTGCTGTGTGAGGAGGGCAGATGTCCACAGTGCCACAGCCCCTTGCCTGCCCACTCTGCCAGCCCCTGCAGGTACCTGGAAGAGCCTCTCAAAGCAGCCCTTCTTGACAGCCTCACTGGGCAGGATGTAGGAGAGCTCTGTGTTTGTGTCTGAGATGAGAAGGCAGGAGGCCACATACTTCTTGATGAACTGGGAGACACGAGGCTCAGAGCAGGGGCTGACAGAGGAGTGGCTCAGGGGGCTGTAGCCTGGCTCTGAAGCACAGAGACAGTACCCATTGGTCAGTTCACACCTGGCCTCCCTCCAAGACCCCCCACATTTCCCCTACTCCCCAATACCATAGGGGCTTCCCTGTCACCCTGACTAGCCTGGGGATGGTCTTCTGCAATGTGGCCCACACTGGACATCTCAACTCACAGGGCAACCCACAGGCTTGACAGAACCAGCATCCAGAGAAAAATGCCACTGTGTAAGGTCTGCCCAAGGACCCAACTGGGAAAAATTAAGGCTGAGCATTGGGACCTCTTACACCCCTGCACCACCCCTTCTGCCCTCCACGTGGCCTAAGGAGACTCAGGATGGGAGTACTTGGTTGTTGACTGCTGAAGAAGGCTTTGCCAGGCTGAAGAAGGGCGGGTGCCATCTACTCCTTTAACAAAGGGTCCCACTGCTCCCCAGACCTGTGCCATTCCTGGTGTCCGACTGCTTCTTCACCACTGTCAGCTTGTAGCCGTCACCATAGGTGCTCTTGAGGAACAATGGAGAACCACAGCACTTGAGCTTGCCATGGGAGATGATGGCAATGCGGTCCCCCAGCAGGTCAGCTTCATCCATGTGGTGTGTGGAGAGCAAGATGGTCCTCCCTGATGGCAGCACAAAGCCTCAGCAGAGGGGCTGCAGCTGCCACAGAGGAGCATGCTAGGCTCTGCTCAGCTCTGCTCACCTGGCTTGTACTTGAGGATGAGGTCCCAGATGGCCCTTCGGGCATACGGGTCCACACCAGCTGTGGGCTCATCCAAGATAACAGCTCGTGACCCGCCCACAAAGGCAATGGCCACCGACAGCTTCCTCTTCATGCCACCCGACAGAGTCTGCACCTGGCAGTGCCGTTTGTTGGAGAGCTCCAGGTCCTCAATCATCCTGGGGACAGGGCAGAAGCACCAGGAATGCTGGGGGGGCTGTACTAGTGCCCTGTGCCTGTGGGGAGTATGTAATGGCTTTTCCCCACATGGTATCTGCTGCTGGGACAGCCCAGCTGCAGTCAGGCTATGAGAATCTTTTGCTCACTTCCACAGCCTGACACCCCAAGGGGGGGAAAACACTTGGTGGAGCTGCTCCCTGGGAAACCTCTGCCACCAGATCGCCCCCATAGCACAGCCAGCAAGAAGGAGACTTGCTCATGCCAAAGGCATGGATGAAGACAAAGGAGCTGGAGGGTGCCTACTTGTCCATCTCCTTGCGGATCTCCTCCTCTGCCATGCTCTTGAGCTGTGAGTAGAACCAGAGATGCTCCTCCACTGTCAGCCTGTCAAAGAGCACGTTATGCTGGGGACACATGCCCAGGTTCTTCCGGATCTTGTCCATCTCCGTACGGATATCATGGCCATAGATGGTAGCAGAGCCCGATGTTGGAGGGAACAAGCCAGTGAGGATGGACCTGGATGGATGGAGAAAGGCAACAATGTGAGGGAGCTCATATTCCTCAGTCTAGCTCCAATCCTAACCACCACCTCTGGGAGCATCTGTTGGGCCCCAGGCAGAGCAGTATCAGCACAGGGCCATGAGCCTACTCCTGTCCCTTGTTTGTGCCAGCCCCACACCAACACTGCTGCCCTCTGGGCATGGTACCAGCTGCCACAGAGCCCTGCAGAGACATCCCAAAGCCCCTGCCTCACACCCTGCAGCTGGCCAGAGGAACATGATCTCTGTCTGCCTGGACAGGCACTCACATGGTGGTGGTCTTGCCTGCACCATTGTGCCCCAGGAAGGACACGACCTGGTTCTCGTAGAGGTTGAGGCTCAGCTTGTTTAGCGCCAGCTTCTTGTCTGTCTTGTAGACTTTGGTGAGCTTGTCAATGCAGACGACCAAGGGGAGGTGGGTTGGCTCCTCCTCGATGCCTCTTGTCTCCTCTGCTGTGACAGTAGGATAGTGAGGAGCCAGGAGAGGGCAGGGAAGCCAGGCTTTGAGTGGTATTCCCTGGGAATGAATCAACCTGCCTCCACCCCATGGTGGCTATGCTGGCTTGTGGTCCCTTCCCCTCTGCTTCTCGCCAATTTTCCCCCTCCCACGCCACAGTGGCACCTTCCAGAGAGGCCACAGTGTTTGGCCCAGTATCCTGCCCTGACAAGACCACAGGGGTCCACGGCCAAGGCAAGACCCTGTGGCTGAGCCAGGGCCACCCTTGTGCCACCCACTGCCAGGCCCAGCTGCCCTCACCCAGCCTCCGGCTCTCCATGGCACAGGCCTGATCCTCCTCCATGATGCTGAGGCGGGTGTTGCGTGACCACGGCCAGGTCCACTCCCAGGTCTCCACACGCCCATTGCCCAGCCAGTAAGACTTCTGGAAAGGGAAGTACCAGGGCCGTGGCAGGCCGAACATGCCTGCAACCACAGCCCCAGGGAGTCAGGGCCAACCTACACCCAGGGCCATGCAGAAGCTGCTGAGGACTGGGTCAGAGCTTGGCATGGACACGGGTGTGGGAGTTTTTCCAGGTCAGGTCACCACTGCAGGGTGGGGGCTGTGAACACTCCAGCCAGCTGGGCTCAGGGCAGCTCTGTGGGCTGTGCCAGGAAACAAATTCATTTGGGATTCAGGTTGGGTTGGCTCATGCTTCAGCTTTACAATGAAAAAAACAGGGAGCAACTGAGATGCTTCCAATGGGGGGATAAGAGGAATTGGTATTTCAGCTGTGGACATCTGGCTTTGCTACAGCCGGCCCCTGAATTGAGACACGTGACTGACACCAGCAGATAAGGACACATGGGCAGGTGTCCCCCTGCAAAGAGGCTCCTGTAATGTCTGGGGTGCCCTCATGCCCCTCTGCCCACACGTACCCGGGTGCACAGCCTCGATGTACCATGTGAGCACCCCATACACCATGGCATCCACGACCAGCATCATCATGGACAGCAGGAGGTTGAAGTCATCTCCTTCCACAGGTGACTGGCTGAAGGTGTGCCACTGGATACCCACGCCAGCCACCTCATACAGCGCAAAGTACTTGGAGCCCAACCCAAAGGCAGTGGTGGACATGAGGGACTGTGAAGAGGTGGAGGGAAGGGAATGGAAGGTCAGCAGGAATTGCAGGCCAGCTCCGGAAGAATAGGTGGGGGTGAATTCCTACCTAGTGCTGCCCCACCCAGCCCCATGGAAATGCTCCTGGCCCTGAGAGGCACCAAAACTTCCGGAGAAACCTCCAAACCCCCCCAGGGAATTGGTTCATACAGGCAATGGCTTGCGCAGGGCTTGGTGACAGCTTGGTGGCTTTGTACTGGGCATGAGGTACCTGAGGCAAACCTGGGACTAAGTGTGTCCCCAGCTGCTACAGCAAACTCACCGCAATGCACTTCTCAAAGGCCGTGATCTTGTCATGGGCCACCTCCTCCCGGATGGCCACATACATGTAGGGCACATAGCTGAGGAAGTAGATGATGCCACCACAGGCAGAGGCCAGCTTGGCCTTGGAGTAGAGCACCGATACCAGAAAGCTGCAGGGAGGACAGCATCTCCTTGGATCCCACCCCATCAGACTTTCCCCACAGCATCTACTTTTGGTGGTGTTGAGGCAATAAATTGGCTCCCCAAATCAGCTGATTAGAGGGACTTGTGCCCCTCCACTGGCCCTTGCCCACATAGCTCCCAGCCCCCTCGCTCCATGGCACAAGAACGTGGCACTGCCCACACCCCTTTACTGCCCAGCACAGACCAGGCAGCTCACCAGAACATGATGGTGGCCACAGCATAGATGGCAAGGAAGAGCCATATGATGAGGACGTCGCTATGCATCAGGACTTTGCCATACTTGAGAATGGCAGTGAGTGCTGTGACCGAGATGGAGAGCTGGACAAAGCCAGTGATGAACCAAGCCACCCAGTGCACCGCATTGTTCAGGCCCATCATCTTCATCACCTGTGAGGCCAAAACTATTTAGCAGGACTGTCCCCAACCCTGTGCACCCCTGCTTCCATTCTCATTGGGCTGGGAGGGCAAGGGGTAGCATCAAGGGAGCTGCTGGGAGTGGGCAGGACACAGCACCCTCTATTGGGGTACCAAGGAGCTCAGTTCCCTCCAGTGCTGGACAGGGATCATCTCATGCTAGGGACACTCAGAAAGACCAGCTCTGCCCAGGGATTTGGGATCTGCATTTGCCCTAGTTCATGTAACCCAGAAATACAAGGAAGGTGACCAGTGACACAGCACAGAACGTAGGGCACAGATATGCCCACTCCTCCCCAAGAATCTCTTCCATCATCCCTACCTCTTTCAGGCGATGCTCCTTCTCTGTTACGATGTGCTGGATCATCATGGCCACTGAGTAGACCCAGGAGATCACCATGCAGAGGGGCATCATGTGCTCGATGACAAAGAGAAAGCTGATGGGGTAGATGAAGAGAGGGGAGAATTGGATGGTGGCACTGGCACAGAGATCTGCAGAGATCCTGGGGCAAGGGGCCTTGGAGGGGCTCTCCCACTGCTCAGGGACAACCAGCCTCTAACCCAGCTCGTCCTTAGTGCCCTGAAAGAACTTCTCCAGTGAGTCCACAGGACAATTCAGCGTCATGGCTGGCAGGCCTTTGCAGGCAAATAGCAGCCACAGGCTCCACCCAGGGCCCTGCCTACCCTGGTGTAATGGGGCCCTCTCCAACCTCCTGCCCAGGAGTGTTGGTGGCTCTGGGACTTCTACAGGTGCTGCCTCCAGATCACTGTAATACAAAACCACCAACAGATCCATGTGCCATCCTTTTACTTTCCCCTGCCTTCCTGAGCCTGGTAGTCTAAGGAATTGGACTTAACTGGTTGCTCATCACTCCCAGGATCACCAATCTCATTCTGGCCCCCAAACTTGTTCTCTTTTCCCAGCTAAAGTATCCCAGCCTACAAAGTGGAAGGAGGAAGGTCCTTTAAGTGAGTGTTACTCACTCATCCCGGGTATAACATGGGTACGGGAACATCTGTACATAGTTGCCAGGCTCCACCACATCGTGGCCAACAAATGTGTTGATGAGGGCACGCTCCATCATGTCTGTGGAAGAGAAGGAGAGGCCAGGCTGAGCGCAGAGGGGCCAGGGCCATGGGCAGCTGTGGCAGGGCACTGACACTTACCCTGGATCCAGACAAAGCCGTAGAGGAAGTAGAAGCGGCCGCCGGTGTTGGGGCCAGGCCGCCAGTATGCCCGCCGGATCTCATTGGTCTTCTCTGTGAAGCTGGAATTCTGCCGGATCTTGTACATGACATGGGGAGGCAATGAGCCATCCCTGTTGGTCTGGAAGATGACACCTGTGGGCAGCAGAAGAAGCAGGGAGTCCACAGGGGCCAGCCACATCAGCTGGCCCACAGCAACAGGCAGGGATGGGGAGGGCACCATGAGAGTTGCCACGGATGAGATGGGTGGCATGGCAGGGGATGTGAGACACCCATGGGATGCGAAGGCACACAGACAGCAGGCCGTGTCAGTGGGAGAGCCAGGACAGCAGCATGGGGCAGAGGATGGGTACCAGAAGATATTCAGCCTCCTCAGCCACCCAACACGCGCACCAAGGGACCCACATCCTGAAGCCAGTGGCTCCAGGGCACAGCTGGAGAAGGGCGAAGTTACAGGGACCTTTGAGAACAGCTGGTTCCCAGGGACATACTGGCAAAGACTGTGACATTGTCCTGGTAGGCCTGGTTCAGCGTGTAGTTGACAATGCTCTCCTCATCCGGGAAGCCTTTGAAGATGTCCACGCTGACCTAGTGGGAGGAGAACCATAGAATCTCTAAGATTGGAAAAGCCCTCCAAGATCATTGAGCCCATTAAACCAAACACTATTAAGACCAGCACTAAACGATGCCCCCATGTGTCAAATTCACACATTTTTTTGAACACAGGGGTAGTACCACTGCCTCGGGCAGACTGTTCCAGTGCTGATCACTCTTTCAGTGAAGAAATGCTACAACTTTAGGCTGTTTCCTGTTGTCCTATCACTTGGAGAAAAGACCAATCTGGGAGAAAACACCAACCCCCACCTGGCTGCAACACCCTTCTAGGTAATTACAGAGACTTAGAAGGTCCCTCCTGAGCTTCTTTTTCTCCAGGCTGAGCTCCCCCATCTCTCAGTCCCTCCTCATCAGACTTGTGCTCCAAAACCTTCCCTGGCTCCACTGCCCTTCTCTGGACATGCTCCAGCAGGCTAGTGAGATCCCAAGGCCCTGGACGGGTCAAGCACACAGAGCCTGCACATAGTGCAGCATGTGCCACCCAAAGCCAACCCCAGCCCCTGAAGTCAACAGTGTGTGAGCACCTCCATCCTAGACATCTACCCCAATGGTCTGGACACTGCAGGAGCCACCACCTCCCCCTGTCCCAAGCTCTTAAAAAAGTCTCAGTGGATCTGACCCTCTTCAGTCCAACAGAGGCTGGCTGTTGGTGGTTCAACCTTCCCACAGGTGTGCTCCACCTCACCTTGGCCATGAAGCGGACCCAGCCACAGGCAGCATTGTCAATGGTATCGAGCTGCTGGAGCAGGATGCTGGCATTGGGCAGGGAGAAGTTGCCATTGAGAAAGTTGTGAAGAGCATCACTGTCAGAAACATTCAGGATCTCTGGGTGCTTGTGGAGGTCAGCGGTCAACTGAGACAGAGAGGAAGACATGGGAGGGAGAAGCTGGGGTATGCCCTGCATCTCGGGTCACTGTCCACCCCCACGGACACAGGTAGGACCCAAAGCTCCTCCTGGGGATGAGGAACAGTGTGCACACTGTGCAGGGATCCAGACTAGTCTCCACAACAGAAGGTGGATACTAGGGAGATACCATGGGATACCATGAATAAGTTAGAGGGTATGTGGGGGGAGGACAACCCCTTCTCCACTGCCAGGGCAGTAAATCCCAGGCAGACTCAACCTCACCACACTGTCCTACCTGCTGGAGCCAGTGGATGCGCCTCTGCAGCCTGCCCTCCTCCAGGTAGGCTCGGATCTCGGGGGAGATGTTCAGCCATGCCTTAGCGTAGTGGGTGACGTTGCCCACAAAGGCGAAGGTCTCGTTGGCCTGGGGGCCAGGCAGAAAGTCGTACAGCGGGCAGAGGCAGGGGCTTCCTGCTCTCTGGGATGACTAGCAGTCATGGAAATACCTGCCCACCTCCCACTGCCTGTGGGAGCTCCCTGTGTCTGGTAGTCAACCTCTTCCCTGCCGCACAGCCCATCTGCAGAGCAGGATGGTGGGAAAAGAAGGACAGGGGTCCCAACCTATGCATCCTCACCTTCAGGATGACCTTGTCAACTTCAGTGCCCACAGGTGCATAGAGGATTTTGGGATTGCTGGTCATCAGGTGCACAAGGAGGCCCAAGTTTCGCTGCTCCTTGCTGGTGAAGCCCAGTGAGCTCATGTTGCCCTGCTTCAGTGCCTCAGGCTCGATGGTCCTGCAAAGGGAGCTCAGGCTTTCTACTCTGCTTCAGGCTCAGCACCTGTTGCTGTAGGCAGCCCCCAGCCCTGCTCACGACGGGCCTTCAAACTGACTGCAGTGCCTGCGTGGTGTGCCCAACACAGAGAGCGTCCTTGGCTGCAGGACAAGGCTGCGGTACAACACCATCCTGCCTGCTCAGCAAGGGGTGACACCACTGGCCTGCACAGGGAGAACCTGGAGCCCTCCCCCAGCACTCCTACCGGTTGTTGCCGCAAAGGATGGGCTGCAGCCCTGCCCAGAGCTGCACGAATGCTGAGAACTGCCCCTGGGGGTTGTCGACGCCAGACGGGCTCTCCCCGGCACCCTCTTCTTCCTCTGCCGTGGCATTGCCAGCCGTGGCATTGGTGCTGGCCCAGCTGGTGCTGTTGGCTGTGGGTGGCACGGCCTTGCTGGCACAGGCTCCTCTGGGCAGCAGCTTAGCCAGTGCTGAGAGGATGTCCATGTCTTGGAGAACCTTCTCCATCTCCACCAAGTCCTCAAGGAGGGCACGGAGACGGTGCTGTGTGGCTGTGCTGTTCACTTCCTCCAGCTTCAGCTGTGAGTATGAGTGGACAAGGAGTTACTCATTGCTGGAACAACAGGGTCTGCTTGCCTTTAGGAAGGGACCAATGAGGACCCCAAGCAGTAGCAACTCCACTTTCTTGGTTAAAGGGTTGGAGCTGTGCTGAGGTAGGGCCCTGGACTCATTGTTGTGCATCTGCAGCTACAAAGCAGTGAGAATGGTGGCAAGTGCTGGCAGGGACTTGTCTGAGGACATGAGATATCACTCAAGACAGGAAGGTTGGTCCTCTATTCCTACAAAGGACACATTGGGCTTGGGTGGGACCTCAGAGGCAGGCTTGAGCTGTGCCAGCAAGGGCTTTGCCAGTCCTGGGAGGAGAAGCTGGCTTCCTAGGGACACCTAGGAAGAAGCTGGCGACACCCGGTCCCATCCAATAGGCAGTGTCCAAGCAAGTGCTAGAAGGGAAACCACCTGGGGTCTTACCATGGAGCTGGGTGGGGGGGTACTCATGTCACAGAAGGGGGTGACCAAGAGAAGCCAGGCCATTTAACTGTTCCCCATCCCAACACAACACCAGCCGAGTTTGAAAACCCTCCCCAAGTTTCATCCCTGCCACCAGCCCATACCCCACCTGCCCAGCTCTCACCCTGCTGACTATCTTGGGGGTGTCCAGCTGCTTCTGGAGCTCGGAGGCTAGCTGGGCAAAGCGCTCCTGGCGGATGGTTCGGCTGCCATTGCAGGCCAGTGCCCGGTATGCTGCCAGCAGTGGCTGCTGCCTGGGGGACACACGCAGGAGGCGGTGCAATCTCCCTGGGTGCTGCTCACAGGTCAGCTGCTCCAGCACTGGCCCGGTGAAGAGGACATTCTACAGGGCAGGAAATTGTAGGGACAGCGCTGCAGTGCCTACTCTGGCAGAGCAGCCCAGGTTGCCCCATGAGGTGCTCACCTCCATCTCGGTGACAAAGGCCTGGGGGCTATCAGAGATAGCAGGTGCCACAGCAGTGCTGCTGAGGCCCAGGGCCTGGGAGAGCATGCGGAACAGTGCTGGATGGTGTGGGGCTGCCACTGGGTCCCGCAGCACCCTGTGAACCAGCCCTTCCTGCAGGCTCCTCCAGCCACTGGGGAGACTCTTCTGCAAGAGGAAGAATGGGGATGGCTGGTGGGATGGGGGCTCCCCCCAGCTCCCACTCCCCCTCCTTGTGTATCCCCCAAGCATACATGGGGATACACAAGGGGGCAGGGAAGAAAAAGGATGTGCAGATGCAGGGAGCAGGGGTCCCCTGCATGCCAGACGCAAGGGGGGAACAATTTCCCCTGCTGCTTTCACAGCCACCACCCGGGCAGAGCCAACCCCCACTGCAATTGTAAACCCAGGCATAGGTACTGGTGTGTCTCATAAAACTGGGAGGAACTGGTGGCAGCACCAGGATGGACCCCAACCACCCCTGCTGCTGCTCTGCCCCCTGACAATGTTCTGTCATGGCCCATTTACTGGGACAGACACCCCCAGATCACCTGGATATGGAGGGGACAAGAGGATGGGCTACCATGTCCCCTGCATGCAGCACAGCTCCTCACCTCCAGCTGTGTTATCTTCTTGCTGGGGCCAAACCCATCCCACAGATCTCGCTCATGGGTCTCATCAGGTACCAAAGGAAAGGAATCAAAAAACTGCCGGTACACCTGGACCGAGATGAGAGCACGACTGCTAGGTGTGCCAAAAGTGGAGCACCAGTGCTGCACCTGCTTGCTCAGCAATGCCGGCATGGGGTGGCAGGGTAGGACAAATCCAAGCTGGGTGCCATTCACAGGGTAGCACAGACCCCTGCGAAGCCCAGAGGTCACCCACCTCCCGCAGGTCAATGCTGGAGCCCAGGAGCAGCTCAGCTGTGCTGTTGGGAAGGGACAGGTTCTGCATCAGGAAGCGCCGCAGCTCAGCCTGGTCTTTGGCTGCCCACGCCAGTGTGAAGCTGGACCCTGCCAAGAAACAAGGTGGGAGGTCAGAGCAGCCCACCAGCATGAGGGACACGGCACGGCCCCAGAGCTGGCCCTGCCCAATGCAGCCATGTGGGACAGTGACAGGGCACTGCCACACACCATCGCTTTGCTGGGTGCGGGGCCAGCTGGCACTATCTGTCCCTGCCTGAACAGGTAGTGGGGGCAGGCAGAGCACACCCCACCTGCTTGGCTGCTGAAGTGCGTCTCCATGGAGCTGGGCTCAGGGCTGCTGAGGGCCTCCAGGTGCCGGCGCAGCGACTCCAGCTCCTCCTCCAGTCCTGGATGCTGCGGGTCGAAGAGGCTGCTTTGCTCTACTGCCTCGCTGAGGTGTTCCAGAATCTGTGTCACCCTGCGAGAGCCCAGCACCGCCCTGGCTTCAGGGACAGAGGGATGGGGACACCTTCCCCAGAGCTCTGGGGGAAAGAGCCCCTCAGGTGCAGGGGACAGCAGTCCTGTCTGAAATGGGGAACCAAAGCCCTTGCCTGCACACTGAATCCAGTGTGCCAGGGTTCAGAGGAGAGCCCCAGCACCTCACGGTGTCTCCAAGGGCCACCTCCATCCTCATCCCAGCATTGAATACTTGGGAGCCCACAGCAGAACAGACTGAGGTGTCCCCTGCACCAAGGACACAGTGGTATGCACCCAAGCAGTTTTGGGGGATGCTAGCTTCTGCCTCAGCCCCAAGGTGGCAATGTCAGCGTGGAAAGGGGCGGACTCTGTGTGGGAGCATGAGGGGTGGGAGAGAAAGTGCATGGTGAGGGCAAGACTCACGTGGAGTTGGAGTACTGCAGGAAGCCAAACTCATCACGCTGGCCATCAGGGCACAGGGACTGCATGACCGGCAGGATCCCGGCTGATGTGAGCGGGGCCGCCGTGTAGAAAGCTGGAGCCAGTAAGAATGCAGAAGAGGCCAAGGAAAGTGCAGGCAGCAGGGAGGAGAGGCAAAGAGGCAGGGAGGGGGAAGGGGCCACCAGAGAAACAGACACTCAGTTCAGAAAAGCACGCACTGGGGCCTGTGAGCCCATGGGAGGCTGGTGGCCATGGTCAGAAGTCAGAAACTTTCCCACCAGAGCTGTCCTGGCTGGTGACTCTGTGGGGCTGCAGACAGCTCCAGCACCCCTGGCTCCAGCCCTCTTGCCCCCAACCACTCTTTCCTGGGTGATGGCTCCCTTGTGCCCCATGACAATGTCAATTTCTGCCACTTGCCCCCAAGATGGCCACCAACCTCCTCCAGGCTCCCGTCCCCTGCTGTTAGTAGCCTCAGCGGCAGTGGTGGATCTCCAGAGGAAAAGGAGGAAAAAATACAACAGGGATAATAGATTTGTCACCTGCAGCTCCCAGAGACCCCAGCCTCCCCCAACGCAGCTGCCCCAACGTGTGGTGGCTGGAGGTAGGTGGAAATGGAGACACAGAGTAGGGAGATGGGAGAAACAAGAAGCAGCAAAGGGCTGGCAAACCTTCCCCCCTCCACTGGCCATCAATCCTTCTGGAACCCTCCTGTGTCCTTTCCTAGGGCAGGGCAAGCCCAGAATGCCACTGCCCAATGGGGACCACAGGTTGTCATCAGGCAGTGCCAGGCAGGTACCCTGCTTTCACCACCCTGCCCATGACCGTGTGGTTAGAGATAGGTCAGTGCTGTTAACAAGGCCACAATCGGTGGGCACTGGTGAAGACGGGCTTCTGGACAGGTGCAGCATGGGGTAGGCCAGCAGCCTCTGGGGGTGGTGGAACCCACGCTGCTGGCCATGCCACAGTTTGGTGACAAAGTCAGTGCATGGCATCTTGCTGGCCTTAAGGCTCTAGTGCCACATACTAGCTTGTCCCAGCCATGAGGAGCCAAGACAGAGACCTGGTGGTGGTGCCAGGGTGGGAGCCAGCCCCAGCCTCTTGGTGATTGGGCAAGACTGGATGACCACAGGCAACCACATGGGTGACAAGACCCAGCAGACTTTGCTCCAGGAGGCAGGCAAGAAGAAGGAGTAAGACAAGCCTCCACCTGGCCTGGAGAGCCATATGCAGCCCAGGAGGCTGGGGACATGGCCACCAGTGGCCCCAGCACCTGGAGAACCCAGCACCAATGGGGTACACCATCATGGCTGGTCAGTCCCCAGGGAGGAGCAGGCAGGGGCCATACTGTGCTGCCAGAGCTCATCTTCACCAGCTGTGGAGGAAGGCAAGGGGTTTACAGAGGCATAGATTAGGCCAGAGTGAGTTGATCTAAACCAAGCTCTTCCTCCCCAGACTATGAGGCCAGCACAGGTAAGGGAATGGGGGGAGGCGCCCACCCGTCCCACCAACTTACAGACTGGCGCATGCAGTTGAGGCATGAAGGGCAGGCAGGCAGGGGAGATGGTGAGAAAGAAAAAGAAAACATGAGCAAAAAAGAACGAAAAACCAAACAAAAAACCACACAACACAGAATGTATGTCAGCGCCAAGGCGGGAACTCCGGCAGCGCCTGCCGCAGCTGGACAGCTCTGGCAGCTGGGCTCTCCCTCGCAGGGACACACTGAAACACAGGCTCAAACCATCATCACATGGGGTCACCGCCAGTGCCCAGCATCTCCCCTGGCCCTGCTGTGCCACCTGCACCAGGGCACCCACCAAGGTGGGCATCAATGGGCCCTTGCAAGCTGACAGCTTCGCTCCACTGCCTCCTCCCAGCTGCACAGCTCGCAGCCACCAGAGCCCAGGCCAAAGCTCCAGCTGGCATTCTCCCAGAGCCCTCAGCCCCAGTCTCATCAATTTACCATCCTGCCAGGCCTCTGAGCACACCAGGGCCACACGTAGGGCTTTCTGTAGGTCACTGCCCCCCCACTGGGGAGCCCTTCCCAGAGCCACTCCAGCTGACCCTCAACTACTTAGGTGGACTGTGACTGTTCCAGCACAATCCAGCTCACCCTTCCCCATGCAAAATGTCCATGCCGATGACAGCCACAGGCTGGTTGGTGCTGCAACCCCCAGGGGAGCCTCCCCAGGCTGGGACAGACTCTGCTAATTCCACCAGTCCTTGGCTGTAGTCCCTGCCCAGTGCAACATCCCCCAAAAGGCCTCTCTAGGCCCCCCCGCCCCCAGGCTGGAGCAGCTCCCCAGGGCCTCAGGGTGCCCCCAAATGTGGGAGTGCCCCAAGCACCACCTTGCTGGGACTCACCTTCCTTCACAGGGATGGTTGGCTTCTTCTGCCGCAGCCCCAGGAGGATGAAGAAGAGCACCAGGGGGATGAAGATCTCGAAGGCCAGCACCCACTGGGGATGACACAGAGCAGAGGGAACAGGATGCTCAGGGACAGAACACAGCCACCTGGGAGAAGCAGAGGCAGTACAGGGGCCCCCAGGCATTGGTGCAGTGCAGCACTGTGTCCACATATTGCAAATTGCTGGTGGCTCTGTCACAGCTTAGCCAGCGGCAAACAGGTTCCTGGGCATCCCACAACCTGCTGCCTGCACCAGCCTGTCCAGAGCACTGCAGGACAGGGCAGGCTACACAGAGGGATGGATCCCTCCTCCAGCAGTGCAAACAGGCCGATGGGGCTCCAGCTCAGCCTCGATGGTCCACCATGGCTGGAGCTGCCCAGGGAGAAGACCTCAAGTTCTGAAGGCTAGTGCCCTCACAGCCTGGAGCAGCATGATGTCCCCTTGTCATCTGTGCTACTGTTGGATCTCACGAGGATCAACAGCTGAGTCCAAGAGCAGAGTTCATTTCAGCCAGGCCCTGCCACCAGCTCCAGGTGCAACTGGGCCATCCTGGTACACATTCCATGCCCTCCCAAAAGGCTCTGGCTGCAAGGAATTTCCAGTGGCAGCATATGGTAAATAACAGCAAATCCCCAGAAATTCCTGGCCACAGTGGCTCAGAAGTCCTGGCTAGGCTCTGTGCCCAGAGGCCCTGGGGATAGGCATCAGCATCTCCAGCTATGGGCAGGAGCAAGCACCCGGCACACTGCCAGCACAGCTGCTGTCACTTTGCACTGGAGTACCCAGAAACAGCACAACCCTGCTGCCCAGGAGCAGGGAACCACTGCAGGCTCAGAAACTGAGGCACAGGGTGAGGTGAGCCAACTTCAGCTCATTCCAGGGCCAGATCAGACCCAAGGCAGCTGCTGAGACCCTAAAAATGCTGTCACCCATGGACACAGCAGTGCCCAGCTCCACAGCTGGGAAGGTGCTTCCTACACCACCCACACTGGCCTCCTCCCAGTGACCAGTGCCAATGGGCAAGCCCATGGAGAGGCAACAATGGACTTTAATATGAAGGATGCAGCTGCCAACAGGTGACAGGGTCAGGCCCCATGTCTCCAACATTATCCCCATGTGCCACTCAGGGGCTGCCAACACTGTCAAGGAAGTCAGAGCAGCCCCAAATGGCAGTGAGCAGAGGGAGGCCTGCATCCAGGTCCCTGCCAGCAAATGGCCACAATGCTACTTCTGTGGGATGAGCAACACTGCACCCGTGGATGCTGCCCATGCTGCACTCGCCATGCCAGAGTTCCTGGTTTTGAAGAGGAAGAAGAGCTGGAGGAGATGGAAAATGCCCCCAGGAGCAGTGCCTGAGAACCGTCATCTTTCTGCCAGCACCAGTCCCAGGGACAGTCCCTGGTATCACTGTTCCTGCACCAGGCAGCATAGCAGGGGACACACTGACACAGGCTGCTGTCCCGAGGCCCCTGCCCCGCCCCCTGCCTGTTTACCAGGCACACAACAGGGCCTCTGTGCCCAGGCACCGGGGGGACCGTCCCCACACAACCATGCTGGCCTGTACCAGGCTCATGTGGGGACTGGCCTTGGTGGCAACAGCTTGTTGGAATCTACTTGTTATTTATTTTTTTGACAGGGGTCATTGACTTTTGCTCATCTCCATCCCCAGAGATGTCCCTTGTCCCCACCCCTTGTCCCACATATCCCAGTGTCACAGCAGGCTGTCCCACACCTTTGGCACCCACAGTGACATGGTGATGGGCAGACACGGCAGCTGATGGCTATCTACCAGGCTGCACCTCTAGCACTGACCCTGCACCCCTGGTCCCCAGGGGCACTGGCATGCGGCAGGGCCCACCGGAGGCTCAGACTTCCAGAGAGGCACCAGGCACGGACATCAGTACAGCCTGGGGATGGTGGGGTCCCCACCTGCAGGTGCAAGACACTGGGGGACATTGTGTGATTGTGTGAGGAAGCAAGGAGGAAAGGCCAGGATGCAAGTAGATGAGGAGAAATGCTCCCCAGTAGGAAGGAAAGGGCCAAGGGGAGGAGAAGAGAGGGGCCAGCTCCTGCCAGCAGCTGGCTATGATTGCACCAGCTCGTCTGCCCTGCTCTGCCACCCATCCCCTGCTCCCCATCTCTCCTGACAACAGCACAGGTGCAGGACCAAGGGTGGGACACTGGTCCCAGGAGCCCTTGTACCAGTTGACAATGGCTGTGGGGACCAGGGACAGCTCCTGGGTGGTGGCATTCTCTTCTCGCACATCCCCTGCCACATATTCATTTCAGCCTGGTTGTATGTGAGCAGGATGAGGTCATAGGCACTGTCCAGATTTGCACAAGGGCTGGGTGTCCACCTGCCAACTTACAGACAGTGGGGTAACGTGTCCCACGTTTGGCCCTGCCCTTGGCTGCAAGCACGGGTTGTGGGGTCCTGCCCAATTCCCCCAGCAGGGATGCAGAGCTGGGTGGGTGCTACAGCAGGGTGCTGGCCCCTAGCAGAGGGACATGTCTTTCCGGGAGCACTGGGACACTGATTCAACGCTCATCCTCTGCCACACTGTCAGATGGGAGAGGCCAAGCAGGAGGCACCAATGCCTGCTACGACACACAGCTCCCACACAGCCAGGTCAGAAAGCCAGTGATGCAAACAGAGCAAACAGCCCAGCCCAGCTCAATGGTGCCACCGTGCCCACCCTCCGGCCACCACTGGGACAGCTGGGAGATGTGCTGGAGCCAGGGTCAGCACAGACATGGGTGTCAGGTCATGAACAACTGCACAACTCCACTGGTGTCCCCAGCATGTGGCAACACTCATGACCCAGTAGCCAGTCCTCATGGGGACAGCCAGGCCAGGCAGAGGCAGCTCTTCCTGTCAAAGGCTGTCACCCAAAAGTCCACTCAGTTCCCTCCTGCCAAGCCGCCCAGCTCCAGTGGAAATCTGACCATGGACTGATGGTCACCACCCAGGTGGGGCCTGAGAGGCCTCCTCAAGGTCACCTGTCCCACAGGGACAGACAAGGCCAGGTCCAGGGGCTGCCAACTCCCATCCTGCCAAGGCCTCGCCGCCCTCACCTCTGCCTCTGGTCACTTCCAGTTATGTCCATTTGTCCCACTACCCCCTGCCTCCAGCATGGACACATCCCCACCCCTGACAGCCCTGGCACAGCAGCCTGGAATCCTTCTTTGGGGAGGCTGGAGGAGCCAGAAATTCCTCCTGGGATTTGTCAACAACTCTTCTGAGCTGAGGACCCAGGAACACCCACCACAGTTCTTCCCATTCCTGCAGTGTCAGCCAGGCCCTGTGTGCTGGGCCAAGAGGGCACATCATTGTCAATGCCCTGTGCAAAGGCCACACAGCACTGGGACATGGCCACCCTCCCCTGACCTGAGCACAGGCGCCAGCAGCCAGCGGGGACGAAGGTGTTCCACAACAGCTGCAGCCCGGCTGCTGTGCCAACAGGGACTCACAGAGACACTGCTGGGCCACCACACCCCTGCCAAACCCGTGCTTCCCCTCGCCACACCTGCTGCAAACAGCGACAGGGCAAAGAGCACCCACAGCCAGGGCAGTACCCAACTGATTGCTGCTGCAGGACTCAGTACTAGCATCCTCCCAGCCCTGGCAGCAGGAGCTGGCAGGGCCACAGGCACAGGATCCCAGGGACACTGCACCCCAGCAGAGGCAATGTTACAGCCCCCCAGCAACCCAAATTTCAGCCTTTCATTTTCTGGCAGCATCAGCTTCGCCCCAGCTCTTTGCCATCAGCCAGGGGGAAGGGACAGATCTGCCAGCTTCTGTGTGGAGAGTTTTCCATCTTCAGGACAAAGCGCAGAAGGCACAGATCCTGCATGGGGCAGAACAGCCACACTGCTATCAGCTCTCCCTATACCCCTTCCCTCATTCCAGGGCCCGTGCCACAGGGAGCCCCACCACTGCACTGCAGCACCAAAACAGCATAGAACTGCTCCCACCATTCCCCCAAAAGAACCTTGACCTACCCACCAACCCTTCCCCAGCACCAAGCAAACTGGCAGCACACTTCCATCACTGGGAGCTCCAGCTGTGGCTGCCTGCCCATCCCAAATGAATGGATACAAAGAGCCCCAGGGCAGGAGGGTGAACATCCTGAACTGTGCCTGTGGTGACTTGAGAGAGCACCTGCTAATTTTACATCCAACCAGATGTAAAATTAGCAGGTGCTCTCTCAAGTCACCACATACACATAGGTTTAAACCAGATACCAAAGTCATGGGAGAGCCCATCCTTTAACAATTCCTGTCCCAGCAGACTCAAGGCACAGCCAGAAATCCCCAGGGCTGCCATGGGCACCCCCAAAGGACCCCACAGCCTGGGCTTCCCTCCGCCAAGAGCCACCAATGCTATTCTGCTCAGACCTCCATCATCCCAGGGTTCCTGCCTGAATTTATGCTCTGGGAAGAACAAAATCAGGACCAAACCCCAGAGCACTCCCTGGAACAGCTCAGCCACACTAGGCAAGGTCCAAAGCCACCATGGGCTGGGAACAGGGCCTTAAAGAGGTGCCACTGACCAGGGACAGTGCCTGGCCATGCTGCAGGTCTCCCTGCACTCACCATCCACCCATAAGTGGCCTGGACAAGCCCTCACCTAAAAAATTAATATTAATTATTAATAAATTAATATAAAGTCTGCCTGTGAATATGAAAGTCTGCCTAAACTATGAATAAATCTGTCCCAAAACCATGGCTGTACCCTACTGCAATCCTGCTCCTGAACAGCCCCTGCTGCCAGGGACAATAGGAACACCCCCAGGCCACCAACATTCATAGGCAGAACACAGAACTGCTCCACTTGCCAAGTCCCAGCCCAGAGCCCCCAGCCAAACCTGGGGTGTCTGCTTCCCACCCCACCCTGCAGCACTGGGTTTGCTACTCCACCTATTGCTGGGAGAGGAGCACACGGTGGCAAGGACTGACCCCAGGGGAGCACCTGCAGCACTAGGATGTACCAAAAGGCAGCTGCTGTACCCACACTCCCTCTCTGAGGCTGGAAGAAACCCAGCAACCCCTGGGTGAACACCCAGCAGCTGCTCCAGTCTCCCACCCTCTGGCTGCTGCATTAAGATCACCCCAGTGGGATCTGGTTTCTCACAGTGAAACATTCATTTGCAGCCACTGCCAGGACAGACTCACACTGGGGAACCCACTGCTGAATGCCAGGCGCAGCCACCACACAGGGCCTGGCTCTGCCCTGGCCAGCCACCACTGGCAGCTCAGCCCAGCACTGCTCGGAGAGGGCAGAGCTCCCCACGGAGTGGGCAGGATGATGGCCCCTGTGTAGAGCAGGGACACCAAGTGACACACAGCAGTAGCACAAGGAAAGAGGTGACATACACAGGAGCACGTGCATCCTCAGGGCACAGCTGTCCTAGGGACTGCATCAAATCCATCCATAAGCACCCGTGGCACTGGGACCAGCTCTTGTCCTGGCTCACAGCTGGTCCCCTGCACTCATGGCATCACTGGGCGGGCAAGGAGGGGTTGCTCCATACCCTGCCTGAAGCAGCGGCCCTCCAGCAACAGTCCATACCCATGGAGGTGATGGGGCCTGGGCTCCTCATCCTCCTCCTCCTCTGGTCACGGCTTCCTGCGCTGCACCCCCACGCTGCCCACAGGGCTGGTAAGGAGGGTCACGGAGAAATGGGTCCCCAAAAGCTGTGTGCACCCCCACTCTGTAACCCAATGGCCATGGAAGCCAAGACCAGGTCAGCCGGTGTGTGCCAGGGCCCAGATATGCCAGGCTGCTCATCCTTACAGGCAAGGGTCTAACACAGCCCCTGCCATGGCCATGCAACTCTGCTCAGGGTAAAGAGGGGATATGACTCAGCCAAACAGCATCATCCCCCCCTTCCATTTTGGGGGCACCGGGGCTGTCAGTGCAGGGAAACCTGCCTGCAGCGCCAGGCTCATCCCTGCTCCTGTCACAGGGGCCTCTGCTGCTCCGGCTACCAGGACATGGGGTCTGGTGCTGGCGAGTGCCGGTGAGGAACAGCAGGATCGGGCCTGCGGGATATTTGGGAAGGGAAAAGAAAAGCGATGCCAGCTTGTAAGCAGCAGCTCGTTCCCCTCCCCCAGCCGCTAAAAATACCCGGCTCGCTGGGGCCGCGCACCCACCCGCTGCCCACAGCGCAGGATCCCCGGGGGGCTGAGGGATGACCCCACACAGGGAGCCTGCGACAGGGCGGCAGCGGCCCCGAGGCCCCGGCACGGCCGATGCCATCCTGCCCCTTCTGCCAGCCCGGGAGGGACACACACCAGCCCCCGGCCCACCCCACGAAGTTGCCTTTTCTCCAGCCCACGGAAGATAGGCGGCTCCGACCCACATATGGACCGAGAACCTATTTATACCCTGCCGGTATCGGGGCTCGGGGAGCGATCCCACTGCGGGGGGGGCGACATCCAGCCCTCCTCCTCCTGCGGCCCCCGGGACCGGGCGGCCTCACGGACACGAAGCGAAGCGGGCGAGCCCCAGCTGTTGGTGCCGCACAGGGGCCCGGGGGCGCGCCGAGCCGCAGGATTCGGGCACGGGCGGCCCGAGGCGGGCGGACACGGCCGGGCCCAGGGACTGGGGGAACCCTCCGGCACCACTTCTGCGCGGGGACCCGGCCTCGCCCCTCGGGGCTGCAGGGCCCCTCCGCCCCCGCTCACCGGGCTGCGCCGCTTCAGTGTCACGTTCTTCCAGAGCAGAAGATGGAGCTGATGCAGGAACCCCATGGTCGGGTCGGGCCGGCCCCGCCGAAGGGCCGCGCCGCGCTCAGCTCCGCGGTCACCCGCCGCCCACCGCCATCCCCTCCCCGGCCGGCGTCCGCCGCTTGCCGTGGGTTGCGAGGAAGCGGAGCAGCCTCGGCCAAGGCCTGGCTCCGCCGCACCCGCCCCGACCCTGCGCAGCACCAGCACCACCCCCGGCCCGCGGCGGCCGCCCCTTAAAGGCACCGCCGGAGCCGCCCGCTCCGCCCGCACGGCGGCCCCGGCACGGCGCGGCCCGGGCCTGCTTCATCCCGGCAACAGTGGCCCGGTGCTGGCTGGACAGAGTGGGCCTGCTGCCCCAGGGGCCAGGGAATCCTCGCTCCCCTCGAGCCGCTGCCCGTACACAGATCACCTCCGCGTTCTGCCCCTGGCTCTCCCCCAGGACAGAAGGACTGGCCCGTGGCTGCGGGACCTGTGTACCGGGGTGCCACGGCTGTCCCTCCTCCTGGATGCTGCCCACCCTGCTCCTGCCTGACCTGTCCCACGGGCATGTGCTGGGGCGTCCACGGGTGTTTTTGGAGGGACCAACCTGCTGCCACATCTGTCTCATGTCAGCTCTGAACCCAGGGCCGGATGCCCTCAGCAATAAGGACTGAACCAGGCCAGCTCTCCTCCTTAGTTCCATCCACTCTTCTTCCGTCCATCTATCTGTCCACCCGTCCATCTGTCCATCCATCCATCCATCCATCCATCCATCCATCCATCCATCCATCCACTTTCTTCCTGCCATTCATCCATCCTTCCTCTTATCCATATTTCCTTACATCCACCCATCTATCCTTCCTTCCATCCTTTCCTCTTTCTTTTCCTCCTTCCTGCCATCTTTTCTTCTTTCCATCTGGCCTTGCCTCCATCGATTTCCCCATCCTTCTTTCCCTCCCTTTTCTGGAGGTTCTCTCCATTCTCTCTGGTCCCTCTGGTTCTCTCCATTTCCCACCTGTCCCTCCCTCTTCCTGCTCTCCCTTGGCCTTCTCTCCCCCTTCCCTCTCCTTTCCTCCAGCTCTCTGTAACCATCTCATTCTCCATGTTCTTTGTGGGCCAAGTATAGCCAGGAGCAGTGAATCCCTCTCTGGCTGCCCCAGCCCCAGTGGTGCTGCCAAGGGTGCCTGTGCTTAGGGCAGGCCCTTTGGCAGCTGCCCAGGGCTAACAAAAGCTGCCCTTGTCCAACACAAAGCAGCATTATTCCCCAAACTTCTGGGCAAAACACTGCTGAGGTCCAGGAGGACAAAGGATGCCTGGTGATGTGGTGGTGGAGAGGCTCTGTGTGCCCAGCTCCATGCTCTGGTGAGGGTGATTGGTTTGCGAGGGTTGCTGGGTGCACAGGGAGGGCTACGGGCAGCAGAGATGCCCAGAATTGAGGGGAGCTGGGCTTTTACTAGGTCCCTGTGGAAGGAGGGATGCAGTCACCCTAGACTCCTCACAAAAAATTGTGCATGGTTTGCCCACAGCCCACACAAGGAGCGTCTCCAAGCCCCTGTCCTGCAGCAGAGTGGGTCCCAACTTGGAGGGGCACCGTGGGGGCACCCATGGGTGGGTCAAAGCCCTGACCTGGGTCTCCTGCACCTTCCCTCCTGCTGCCCCTGGGTGGGTCTTGGGGAGCTTCACAGCCGCTCTTCTCTTTGGCATGGCCATGGAAACGCCGAGAAGCCAGCAAGGGACAGACCCAGCAGTGTACCATGAGGCAGCACAGTCCTGGAGACACTGTGGCAAAAATCCTCCAAGGACCCAGGGCCTGAAGCCCAAGGCCCAACCCCTCCCTGGTGTAGAAGCTCCAAAGACCTTGTGGCCTATCTCCTCCAAGGACAAAGGGTCCTGAAGACTTGGGAACACGGAGCCCTGAGCACCTCTCAGGGGACTTCCCTGCGGGGTGGCCAAGCTCCTGTCTGTATGAAGTCATCTGCAGATGGCAGTACTCACACACATACACCTCTCTGCTCTGTGCTGGTGCTGTCCAGCATTCCTGATGGTCTCCTGGCCTGGCCCCTGGCCTTGATCTCTGCCCAACCCACCCAGGCAGCACTGGCCCTGGCTCCCTGCCTGGCTCAGAGCCATGTCCCTTGGGCCACAGGGTCAGGGTCTTTGGATCCACTGGCTGCAAGTCCTCCCAGGGCATTGTCCCTGCACACAGGGTGTCCTGGGACAGCACTTGCACATGACAGCTATTAAGTGCCAAGGAAAAGCTCCCTGCTGCTCTACCAGCCATCCTGAATACCCTATGGAAATGCTGTCTCCAGTGCTGTCCTCCATGGAGGGGAATGGCCCCAGCCCATGTGGCCCCAGGTTCTCAAGCTTCATCTCAGCGCAGGATGATGCTGAATGCTCCAGCCAGACAGGGACTACTGCCCACAGACAGCAAGGCTAGGGCAGGCAAGGCTCAGAATAGTGCCCTGGGAACAGACTGTAGTATCTGGGCTCTCAATCATGCAAGGGAAGAAATGCAGAAAAGGAGAAAAGATAACAGGAAATGGACATGACTGCAGAAGAAGGAACACCCTCCCTTGGGGCTGCAGTTGGCCTTTGAGGGCTCCTGGGGTGCCACTGAAACCACAGAGCCCTGCTATACTGTGGCATGGTGGCATGGCATTGTGCCCAACAGGGATCCCAAGAGGCTGGCAGCCAGCAGGAATGAGGGTGCAGATTCCAGAGGTACTGGAGCAGCCTGAGAACCCCCAGGGAGCAGTTTGGAGCCCTGTTCTCAGCTCCATGTGTGCCAAGGTGTATGGCACACCCTTGCCAGCTCCAGGGACTGCACACCTCGATGCTCCTCTCCTTGCCTCTGCCTCAGTTTCCCCATATCATTTTGCCTGCCAGGGCTTTCATGGAGACTTGGGTCCTGAACAGCAATGCCAGCAAAGGACAAAACTGAGCCAGACAGGGAGCAGGGCAGAACTGGGGCAGGAGCAGAGAAGGCAGCTCTCCATGTACACACTGCTGAGGCTCACATGTGCCTGCTTCCCGGAGAGGACAGTGCCCAGGGCTCGGAAACATGAAACAGTAAGGTTTTCCTGTTTTGTCAGGAAACATCCACGACAGTACAGTGCCCAGAGCTCGGTGGCACTTTGGGGCTGTTCGTTGATAGTTTCAGGATGAGTCAGTGGGAGTTGATATCCTGTTTGCAACCAAGCTGTCAGTGGTAGATGGGTGGCACCTTGTCAAGGCTGAGGGCACCTTGTCAAGGCTGAGGGCACCTACCTAGCCATGGGGCACCCACCTTGTTCTGGGCCATGAACCCGCTATGGGGTGCCCATTTGGCCAGAAGGTACCCACCCAACCATGGGGCACCCACCCAGTCACAGGGTACCCACCCCCAGCACAGTGCAGGGGAAGTGCTGGGAGCGGGGTGTGCCAGCTGACACGTGGGGCAGGAAGGACCTGCTGTGGGGCTGGGGCAAGGCAAAACGGAAAAAAGAGGAAGCCCTTGAGTGCCCCAGCCCAGCCCAGCAGGACCCGAGCAGACTGGTCTGGCACCTTGCACACCTCCATCACAGTAAGTCTTAATCCAACATTACTGACCACCAAGGGGAGAGGGGCTGAGAAATGGCATGGCCCCTGCCACTGCTAGAGCAGGGGTTTTCCTTTCAGAGCATCCCCAAAATGGGGGCAACATCCCCAAAACAGAAGCAACATTCCTGCTGCTGGGGACAGAGACCTGCAGCGCTGATGTGCAGTACGGGGAACCAGCAAAGCTTTCCCAGCCCTTTCTGCTTCCCATGCCAGATTTGTCTGGAGCTTAAACTTAGCTCATGCATTTTAGCAGGACAGATGGAGTGGGCCAAGCTGGGAAAGGGATTTTTTGCAGCCAAGCTGCAGTGCTGCAGTGGGTGGGAAAGTAGGGCACTGCTTTCCAGGAGACCCCAGTACTGGAGGCACTGGCCCAGCCCCAGCTGGCAGCACGGCTCAGGCAGCCCACATGTTTCCAGAGGTTTCCACAAAAAGAGAAACTACCTGTGGTGCTGAATGCTCTGAGCCCTGCAGTGGGACCAGCTCTCCAGAGGGGGCTGAAGCTGGTGGCTGGTCCCCAGTGCAGCCAACCTTCTCCCTGTCCACCTCCACCACTGCTCTGCTCCCCGCAGTGCTGCTGGTTAAACCACAGAAGCCTGATGCAGGCAGATGGGCACCCTGGCAGAGTGAGCTTCCCATGGCTGGGGGGCCCATGTGCCTGCAAGCTGAGCCCCACCAGCGGCAGCCCCAAGTGCTGCACTGTCCTCCTTCCTCTCCCAGTCCTCCCTCCCCTCTGTGCCCACACAGTGGGGCACTGGCCATCTGTGACATCCAAATATAAAATGTTAATGTTTGGGCCCCAGCCTGGTGGGGCTCGTGATGCCCTTAGGGACTGGGGAGGACGCCTCAAGCCTGGGAATTTCCTTGCCGTTGTCCCAGGAGAATGCTGGTGAGTGGGCACTTCTTGGGCAGGACACTGCCAAACTTGGCCCTCATCAGAGTTTTGGACTTCAGTCAGTCACCCCATTTCGCAGCTAAGGTGCCACCATGGGGCTACTCAGGTGGGACTGGGACATTCCCTCTTGTCCTTTGGTGCACAGCAGTGGCAAGGCTGGCTGCATATCAGGTTTGACCTAATCTGGGCAAAGCAAGAAGGATTGAGATTGTAGTTGTGTGTCAGGTGGAGAAACTGAGGCACAGAGCAAGCAAGGATTGTTTGTAGTGGGGCCAGCCAGGTGGGGCAGAGGGGCACAGGTGGCTACTTCCCATCAACTCTGCACTTCCCAGCAGCATTTGTGCTCCCCCAAAGGTCACAAGGGACTACAGGATCATGAACAAAGGCAACCATGGGGCGACACCACATGCATGGGGAACTCTGTGGTACAGGGAAGTAGAGGGTCCTGAGGTGATGCTGAGGCCCAGGCTTCATGAAGAAGCCCTTTCTCTGGCCCCTCTGGCCACAGTGCCTCCCCATCACCCCTCATCCCTGCTAAGCCAAGCTGATGGTCCTCAGTGGCCTCTCCTGTCTCACAGGTGTCAGCTCTGTCACCCGATGAGGTGACAGCCAACCCACCAGCATGCTCTGGGCATTGCCACTGCGACGGTCACCATGGGGACGGCCTGGTGTGATAGCCTTGGTCACTGCTGGGGTGTTTGTAACCACCCTCTGGAACCTGAGGTTATTCCTCAACCCCTCCAAGGGCTCTGGAGAGGACTCTAAAAACAGGGAGCCATTAGTGATCCTGGTGTGGGAATGGCCCTCCAAGCAGGTCCCCAATCTCAGCAGAGATGTGTGCCATGAGCTGTACAGCATCACAGGCTGCCAGCTCACCACAGAGCGGCAGCTCCTGCACCAGGCCGATGTGGTGGTGTTCCCCCATTCCAGCCTCCAGCCTGGCCGGGACAAACTACCCAAGGAGAGGCTGCCAGGGCAGAACTGGGTGTGGGTCTCCCTGGAGTCCCCCTCCAACACTAGAGCTCTAGCAGCATGGAACAAGACCTTCAACTGGGTGATGACCTACAGACAGGATTCGGACATCTTCATGCCCTATGGCAAGCTTGTGCCCAACCAGTCAGCCACTGTGAACATCCCTGCAAAGACCAACTTGGTGTCCTGGGTTATCAGCAACTACCACAGGACTCAGAAAAGAGCTGAAGTCTACAAAAACCTCTCCAGGTACCTCCATGTGAATATATACGGGAAAGCAAACAACAAGCCCCTCTGCAAGGAATGCCTCTTGCCAACAATATCAAAGTCCAAGTTCTACCTGGCTTTTGAGAACTCCATCCACCGGGACTACATCACAGAGAAACTCTGGAGGAACTCACTGCTGGCTGGCAGCGTGCCTGTGGTGCTGGGGCCACCCAGGGCCAACTATGAGCAGTTTGTTCCTGCAGACTCCTTCATCCATGTCAACGACTTTGGCTCCCTGGAGGAGCTGGCCACCTTCCTGAAGACCATGAACTCCAGCCGCTACCAGCAGTTCTTTGGCTGGCAGAGGAAGTTCAGTGTGAAACTCTACACAGACTGGAGGGAGCGGATCTGTGCCATCTGCACAGCCTACCCCCGCCTGCCCCATGGCCGCCTCTATCCTGACCTGCAGAGCTGGTTCAACTCCTAGTGTGTGCTGGGACCTTTGGGATGAATGCAGGCAGTGTGGGAGGTGCATGAGGCACCCACCTGCACACAGGATGTGAAGCAAGGACAGGAGTCCCCACTCTTCTCCTAACCCAGCTGTTGTCACACTGAAACTTCAAGCAACGCCCCATAACTTCATTTTTTGTGAAACAGGACTTATCACCCCAACCTAACACTGAACACATTGCCAGGGTGCTGGCAGGACCAGGTGGTGCTTTGGAAATAAATGTCAGTGTATCTGAGGCTGTGCATCTGTAGTGTGGGCAGGGCAGGGGGGTGGTGGGTGGCTCAGAGCTCCCCAACCTTCCCCTGTGATCCTCAATTTCCCCCCAGCACCTGCTCAGTGCCAAAGTCCTGGCAGCAGAGACCCTGTGGTGACATTTGTGGCTGGGCTGGAGGAGTGGGCATCAGCCCAGGGGGGTCCACTTACCCCATGGCCAGGGAGGAAGGACAGCATCTGCTCCCCCTCTCCCTGGCAACACCCATTTCCTGCCCCCACCCCTGAGCCATGGGTGCTACTGTGCCAGTAAGAAGCCACAGGACAGCGGATGCTCTGAGCAATCTCAGTGCTGCCAGGCAGGCAGAGGGACACTGTTTGCCACTCCCTCCCTGCTGTGACAGGAAGCCAGTGACCTGACAGCCTCTGGAGGCTTGCACAACCCAGAAGCAAAGCCAGTCCCATAGGCAACTTGCATATGCACACATTGCACTGGGGAAATCCTGCACCATGGGCACCCTCCACACCCAGCACAGAGGGCAAGAGGGCACCCTGCACCATGGGCATCCCAAGAGGAAGTACCCATCTGGGATCAGTGGTGCTGTCAGGGCTGTGGGACAGGACAAGGGGTAAGACATGACTGCTCCATCTGTGCCTTGCTCTTTGCCCCTCTACTCAGTGCCGTCAACTCCCTTGATATAAATAATTCTATTTGTCACAAGCTTCCTTTCCAGTTTTCTTCCCTGTGGCCCTGAAGTCACCAAACCCCATCTCTACACCCTGCAAGCTGCTGGGTGCCCAGGACTGAGAGTCAGCAGAGGGGACATCCCTACCCTGGCAGAGCCTGGGTGAGGTGGCAGCTGGATGGGCACACTGCTCTTCTGACTTCTGTGGCTTCCGATTTCCGCTGTTTTCTGGGTCAACCAGAAGCGGAACAGGAGGGGCTGTGGGTGCCCACAGACAGATGCTGGGTACTCATGGGCAGGGGGTACCAGGGTAGCAGGATGTAGGGGTCCCATGGTGGGCTGCAGCTCTTGTATGGCTGCGTGCAGAAAACCAGAGTGGAAATGTGGAGAGAAGCAAACCTTTGGGAGATGACATCAGTCTCATATTTCTGCTCCTAACCCTGCCAGCTTTCTGCACCCTCAAGCACCAGGCAGCACTGGGCAGCAGCAACAGGGGGCAGTTTCCAATGGATGCCACGCACAGCTGTGCCCCTACCCTGTGGGCAGGCAAGTAGGAGGCTCTGGGGATAAGCAGGGATGCAGAGGGACCCTGCCCCATAAGGGTGGAATCTAGCCCAGCCCAGCCCTTTGCAGGGTCCCAAGGTGCCCTGTGAGCAGCTGCCTTTGTTGCCCCTATTCCAGGCAGCCCTAAAGAGCAAAGCTCCAGCTATCACCCACAAGCTGAAAAAACAGGGCTTTCCAAAAATTTCCCTACAGGCTTGGTTGGGGATGGGGCCTCGGGAGAATGGACTGGGGGCAAGCCAACTGAGAGTGTGGTGGGGAAAAGTGCAGGATCATCCCCCAGACATCCCCGCTCCCACCAGCTCAGCTCCGTGCTCAATGGACCTGCATGGCTGGGTTATCACCCCAGAGATTGCCTCAGCTGGACCAAACATATTGGAACGTTCATCCCTCCCCTGTCAGCACCACACTACAATGAGGACAGCCCCAGCTTTCCAGACCTCTTCACTGCCCACCCTGCTACCTCATTCTTAGTTCTTCTCTGTCCCTGGCAGCTGCTGGAGCAGCCTACAAGTAAGCTCACACTGCTTCCAACCTTCCCAGAAGCAGTTACAGCAAACCAGCAGCTTGAACTGGGTGGAAGATGACCCCCTACGCTTTGAGGGGCAACAGCTCTGACAAGCTGATACCACTCCAGGGCAAAGCTGCCACCAGTCGTGGGGGGAGGCCAAGCTGCAGGCAGCCAAGAGAGGAATGTTGCTGGCATGATGGGGTGATGGGGACATGTCCACCTTCTTAGGGTGCCTTGCTCCAGCCCTGCTGCACCCCTGCATGCAGCCAACCCTCAGCTGCTGGGCTGCAGGAACAGGGATGCGAGGAAGGCCTCGAAGAACTCTGAGGTTTATTTCACTGACAGAGGGAATGTGATTAAAAACAAAAAATTAAAAAAAAAAAATCATCATTAACTACAGAAGGCTGGAAGGTGAGGGATGCTAGCAGCATGGACAGGGTGGAGTAGGTCCCCAGGGCTGGGCCCTCCAGGGAAAGGTGGTGTCTGGGCAGCTGGGGTGGGGGACAGCAGCTGGAGAGCAGGGGGGCCTGGAGGTGATGTTGGGCACAAAGCACTCGGGAGGACCCCCCATCCCAAACAAGCAGTATCAGCTGCCCCACAGAGCAGTGAAGCTCTCTTGTGCCACCGGGTGAGGGGTGGTGGGGGGCTCACCTTCTCCCCTTGCCCCAGCAGAGCCACCAGAGCCATGGGCCCTGGGCATGGCACCCCAGCCCTTCTCTACATGACAGGGCGGAAGGAGACACCTGGGAAACTAGATCACTACAAATTTTTTTGCTTTTTAAAAACTACAACCAAAAACTTAAAAAAAAATAATAAAACCACCACCTCCCCCCACCCTTCCCAAAATCTAAAAAATACTTTTTTCTGCGTCTCGCAGGAGAGCAGCTCGGCTGGGGCCAGGCATGGGCTCAAGAGCCCTGGGCACGTGTGGCTTCAGAGGGTGCAGTGGGGCAGGAGGAGCTGGCCCCAGGAGAGGTCAGAGGGGGGCCAACGCTGATGGGACCAGTGAGCTCACATAACAGGGAAGGGCTGGGAGCATCTGCAGAGAGCAGGCACCATCCCTGGGTCAGGCTCTCAGCCCCTCGCACCCCAAAAGCCGCACACATCAGCCCAGCAAGCAGAAGCAGGGCTATGCCTGTGTGAGCCAAAGGCAAGGGGGGCTGCCTCAGAGCACCAGCCCACCTGCAGTGAGCCCACAGCCCCTGGTTCAGTGGCCGCTGTTACTCATGGAGAGCCCAGGCTGCAGCGCTTGAGGGAACATCTCAGCTTTGTGGAAGGTCGGCATGTAGACAGGAGGGGAGGGTGCCAGGCTGTAGCCCTGGGACGTCACTGGGATGGGCAGAGTGGAGGGCACCAGGGGCTGGTTCATGTCATACATCATCCCCTCTGCCTCGTTGCCGTAGGGCAGCAGCAGCCGTTTGCCTTTCTGACGCCGGTTGCAGAACCAGACCCGGACCACCTGTGGGAAGGGAGACAGAGAAGGGTAAGGGGGTGACCCAGCCACACCATGTGGGTGACAAGGAGACCCTTCTGCTGGTGGCAGATCTCCATAGCACCTTAAACTGCCAGTGCAGCCCCCTCCCTGTCACAACGCCTTGCTAGGCTCAGCTCAAACAAACTTCAGCCATGAGCACTTTCTCACTGCTTCCAGAGTTGAGAGATGACAAAAATGGCAAATGTTAAACAGGAAAGAAGGTAACAAATCAAAAGAAAGGCTCCTCCCTCCCTAAAGACTGGTAGCATAGCCAGAGAAAGCCAACACACAAACTTGTGCATTGTTAGCGGGTTGTGGTTTGTCTCTTCTGGTGCATTTCCACTTCAGAAAAAAAACATTGTAACTGTCCATGTGGGTTCTTGGGATCAAAAATCAGCTTCTTCAGAGATTAATTAGTATCAAAGGATTACTTTTATCTGATTACTTTCACATATTTATGCACATATACACAAAAACGGATGCCTGTAGTTGGGTCTAGGAACTGTTTTTGTCTCTTAACTTTTAAATATTTAATCTGTGAACAAAGTCTTTTCTGGAACCAAGTGGGTTTTTCTTTTTCACATTGATAAGCCATACATATCCTAATTGTCTGGCACAGCTAAAGGGCAGTTGTTTGCATCTCTTCATGTGCATTTCATTTTTGCTCTGAGCTAAAGTATCAAACTGTCAGGTGCCCAGGAGCTGGCATCGTAAGGGCACCCATCCTCCCCACCCTCCCAACATACATCTTTATCCAGGTTGAGGTCCTCAGCGATCTGGGAGATCTCCTGGGGACTGGGCTTCACACACTTGCGGAAGAAGCTCTCCAGTGTCCCTTTCACGTTGGTCTCGATACTGGTCCTGCGTTTCCTCTTCCGGGCTTGGGCTAGTACTTGCTCTGCATTGCACATCTGGGAATGAGACAGGGAACATGTTTTGTTACCAGGTGGAAGAGTCTCCACCAGGCTTGGAACACGTGTAGCTGGCTGCAGAGCTTGAGGCACAGATTGTGTCCTTGTGACTCTCCACTGAGCATCATTCCACTGTGACTGGGGCCATTCCCAGTGTCCCAACACTGCCAGCAGTGAAGCTGGACACATCTTTCCACATCCCACCCAGGTTCCCCAGGGAGCAGTAAGCTGCATAATACCAGTCTATCTGAGATTCCATCAGCACCTGGCTACTCAAAATGGGAGCTTGTCACAATCACAGCATGTCTGCAGGGGGATTGGGCTTCCTCCCCCGCCTGACAGAAAGCGATACCCAGTGGTTTGCCCTCAAGCCAAACTCAAGCCATGCAGCAAGATGGTGCTGTGGCACAAGATGCCTTCTGTTCCCCTCTTCTCTCCCTGAAAGCACGTGGGAGAGGCAGGAGAATCTGTGGCTCAGGGCTTGCAGGTACCCGGCTCCCAGCCCCCTCAGCCCTGCACCTCTTGCATGTTGTCCGTGTTCTCCGCCTCATTGAGCCAGCGCTGCAGCAGCGGCTTTAGCTTGCACATGTTCTTGAAGCTGAGCTGGAGCGCTTCGAAGCGGCAGATGGTTGTCTGGCTGAACATCTTCCCTGCACGGCCAAGGCAGGCAGGGCATTACACACCACACAGCTCCCCAGGATCACCACCCCCAAGCTTGCCCTGCTCCTGTGACTAGGAAAGGCATTCTCCCTGTTCCTTCAACAGGGAATTAAACCCCTGAAAGACGTCTCAATAAGCAACTGTAGCTATTTTAAACCCGTGAGCTCGAAGCTCCTATCTCACGGCAGATCTGGAGATACCCCTCCAGGAGCCCCGGCCCAGGAGTGGGGATTGATGCCTCCTTTGCGGGTCGTTATCCCAAGTGATTTCAAATCCCTCGCGGGCCTCTCCCTTTCCACCGGCTGTGGGGTAACGCAAGGGCCTTTCCCCTCCCCCGCACCCCCCCGCCCCTCACCGTAGAGGGTGCCCAGCGCCAGCCCCACGTCAGCCTGGGTGAAGCCCAGCATGATGCGCTTGTGCTTGAGGTCCTTGGCGAACTGCTCCAGCTCTCCTGAGGTTGGCGCGTCCTGGCAAGGGCAGAAAGACACTGAGAAGGGAAAACTCGTGCCCCGGGTCCAGGGTCTGTTGGGGTCCCCGGAGGACAGCGGTAGAAGGCGGCTCGGCTGAGCCCTCGAGCACTGACACCGACTAGGGACAGGACTAGGTGGGTCACACAGGACCCACCCCGACCACGCACACTGCTCAGCTTGACCCGATCTGGCGCGGCGGTGCCAAGGGTAGCACAAGGGCACCGAGAGCTCCTGCTCTGCCTCAACACGCCTTGGAAAGGTTCCCTTTGTCCTCTGTCTCGCGCCCTGCTGGCCTGGCCAGAGGCAGCAGCAATGATCACCTCGGCCAAGCCCCAGGTTCGCCCCATTCTCACTCACCCCACGACACGTGCGCACGGGGACGCTCAGCTCTCCCGCGGCATGCGCCACTTCCCCGCGGCTCTCGGGCTGAGGCAGCCTCTCACCAGCCTCTCCCACCTGCGTCCCGAGCAGGGAAAAGACTCCCGCGAGGAGAGGGACAGAAGCGCCCCGGAGCCGCTGCAATTTAAGCGCCTCTTTGCTACCAGCTGGCTCTTGTTTTGGCAAGCAGCTACCCAGGCGCTTCCCACCTTCCTGCCGCGCAGCCTTCAGCCTCTACGGGGTCATTTTGAAGCCTTTTACCCAATTTACACGTTTTCAGCGGGGTTTCGGGTTTTTCAAGAGTTTTTCCTGTCACCGAGCCACGGCTATTAGTTTCTGGCTATGTATAATCGGCGCCGGTAAACTCAGAGCATCCCTCCCAATGAGGAGGGATGCCATCCCAGATCACCGTCCGCAATAGAAAATGCCATTCTTGACCACCTCCCACCCGGAGCGGCCGCTTGCGGCCCGAGGACACACAGGTATCGATCGGGCGTGGGACCTCCCGCAGCTCCCACCCGCCGGCGGCAGCGCCAATCCTCCCCAGCCGCGCCAGGGACCAGCCCCCGGCATCGGCCGCCGCTGCCCTCCCCGCGGCGGGATCGTGATACGTCAACATTGAAAATATTAAAAATATTAAAAACTAGCCCAAACCACAGATTTAGTCGTGCCGGGAACCAGCCCTGCTGCCCCCGTCTTCCTCCTGCTCTCATCTCCGGGCTATCTCTGCCCCAACAAACTTCAGTGCCCGTGGAGGTGCGGGAGCGGATGCAGCCGACCGAAGGGGACTGACGGGATTACCGAGTGGCCAGGAGCCCTCGGTAATCGCGCTGTGGTACCGGTACCACGCCGGAGCCGACCTTTGACATCGCAACCCGGGACTGCCCCGCCACATCGCGTACGGGAAGCTGCTCTCCCGAGTCCCCAAAACTCCCTATCTTACCCCAAAGCAGCCTCCTCAAAGCTCTACCCCTGCGGAGAGACTGACACATGCGGGACGAGTCCCAGCGCTGGGTCAGGGCTTCTGCCGGGGGCACCCGACGGTGGGCCCCGACAGGTGCCACCGGCGGCTCTCGGCGGTGCGCGAGAGCACACGGCAGCTGCTGCCGACGGGGCGGTGAACCGCGGCTCCAGACGAGAAGGAAAGCCCCAGGGGCACACCGCGCGCAGACGGCAGGAGCGGGGCACGGCAGCCCGCCCCGTCCCCGTCCCGTCGGGTCTCACCTCCTCACCGCTGTCGCTGGAGTGTCCGCCTTCGCTGGCGGCGCCGCTGGAGCTGCCGCTGCTGCCCAGCCCCGACGGGCCGCCGGAGCCCGGCTGCAGCGCGGCGGGGCAGAGCTGGGGGCCAGGGAAGGCAGGGGCAGCCGGGCCAGGGAAGGGCGGCCCGGGCAGGGCGGCGGGGCCGGCGGCGGGTCGCGGGCTGGCTCGGGCTCGGCGGTGGCGGCGAAGGGGAAGAAGAGCGGCTGAGCGGGCGCCCCGTCGAAGGTGCCACGGGGGAAGGGAGGTCCGGCGTCCGTCAGAAGGCCAAAGGGGGCGGCCGGCAGCCCCCCGTCCGGGCTGAACATGCTGCCCGCCGCCCGCTGCCCTAGGGCTCCATGCGGGGGCTGCCGGCCGCTGCCTCCCTGCTGGGGCGCCGCTGGGGCCTCTGAGAGCGGCGGGGCCGGGCCGGACCGGATGGAGACAGGCCCCGGCCCCATTGGGCCCTGCATCGGTGGGTCGGGCGTGAACTTGATCCCCCAGGGGGGCGGGGGGCACGGACACAAGGTGCTATTGGGAGGGGGCAGCGCCGGCCCGCACCCAGCGCCGGCGGGGAGGCGGCCGGGGCGGCCCCGATGGGACAGGGAGGGAGAAAACGCCGATCTTGCCGCGGGGTCTCACACCCCTCCAGTCCCGGACACCCACGCCCCTCGCACCCCCCCGGCCCCACGCAGCTCGGGGGCACCGCGCCAGTGTTGGGACAGCAGCAGCCACGGGGTCTTCCCACTGGGAACTCCCAGCGCTGGGAGTCTAGGCAAGAAACGGGGTGGCTTTGAGGAGCTGTCGGTGGCTGGTGCCAGGGGCTGGTGTGAGGGCAGCCTATCCATTTGTGGCAGTCACTTGTCGCCAGTACAGAGGACAAGCCCCGCGATGCCAGTGTCATCGTGCAGCAGCAGGGGTGGTCTAGAGCTTGACCATCACCTCTTGCCCCTCTTAATGCCTGGTCTTCTTGACTGGGCCTTAGCTCCTTGGGGAGCATGGACAGAGATGAGGCTCCGGAGGCCCCTTACAGTCTCACCATTCCTCTCTTTCTCACTCTGCAGAGAAGGGTTGTGGCTTGGAGGAGTGTGTCTGTCCCTGAGGCCTCAGAGCTCAGAGTGCACTGCCAGGGAAGGAATACCAGGAACCTTCCGGATCCTGACACTGCCATGACATCGGCCTCTGCCCAACGCCAGTTCCTGCATACGGGCAGGCACCAACAGCATGGGCACCCCTGGCCTCAGCTGGAGCAGGGCGAGGAGTGCTCTTGCTGCCAGCACCCCGTGATCCCAGCCAGAGCAAGGCAGGGAGTGATCCTGCTGCCGACACTGCTGCCTGTTTATTAACCCGGATTAGCGGGAGCTGCTGCCGTCTCGCACTGGAGATATGGTGAAGAGATAGGCTGGAGCAGCCTCCCCCGCGGCGGGGTGGGAATGGGGCTGTGGGCAGGGGAACTCGGGGAAGGTGCTTGATGATATTTATGAAGCACTTGCTTTGGCTGCTGAGATGGCTGGAACTCAGGAACTGGCACCCGGGGAGTGATGCCCTGGGACAGGCACCCAAGGGCTGGCAGACAGAGACTCACACCCACAGCTGGCATCCAGGCACTGGCATCTAGGGACTGGTATCCACAATGCCAGCAGCAGCCCCTGGCCCAGCGCATGGCACTGCTGCATGTCAGGGAAGTGGAACAGCTGAGCCTCCTGATGATATTCCTCTTAGGAACAAAATGGCCCAGTGGATGAGCTGGAATTAATGTCTGTTCTGACGCCTGTCAGGACATGTACCAGGCTGCCCATCCTGGCTGTGCCAGACTGCTCCAGAAGGGAGGGCAGCCCCAGGAAAATGAACTAAGGATTCAAAAACCCTGCCAGTGGGGACACGGGCAGCTCTGAGTGAGCCCTGTGGCTTCTGGACCTCGGGGGTCCCATGCCCAGAGTGGTGAAGCACCTTCCCCAGCCGGGGCTGGATGCAATCTGCCCAGGGACTACCTGGGCCGTGCTGCTGAGGATGCTGGACCCAGCGCTGTGCGGGCACACCTGCCCACTGCTGCTCTGCTGCTGCCTGCCCCACTGCCAGCGGGCAGAGGAAATCTCTCTGCGGGACCCCGATGGCAGCCATCAGCCCTGCTCCTCCCGGGCTCCTGCTGCGGCCCAGGGTTTCAGAAGCTCCTTGGCTAGGCAGTAACTCCCTTTCCCTTTGATTTATTGTTCCCGGGCTGGACCCCCTCCTCCTGCCAACTTACTTTTTCTCTCCATCCCCCCGGGAAGCCTCCCAGGCCTCCCTCCCCCCCTCTGCCTCTCCTTCCATCCCACACCGCCCCGGCCCTCAAACGCATTCCTTGTCCTTTCATATACAGACGGAGGGGAAGGGAGACGTTGACTTTGAACCGGCCCCTTTGTAGGCACGGAGCCCATTGTGGCAGTGATGGTTTTAGCTGGGGGATGTGGAAGGTGTCAGTGGGGTTTCTCGGTGTGTGCCCCCCCCATACATTTCAATGATTTTGGGGGGGGGACGGGACTGTATGAGGTTATTGTGTAGGGTCTTTGAGCACCAGTGACCATATCTCTTCTGCCTGCTCTAGAGGAGATGGATACATGCATCCTTCCATCAGCCCATATCTGGAACCTGCTAGTGTTCCAGGCTTAGCCTGCCTGTCTAAGGCAGCCAGGGATCAGTGGGATCCTGCTAAGAAAATGAGAGCAGAAAAAAATGTGTCTGCTTTACTGGCTCGCTCAGATGGCAGCAGGCTGGAGTGGGCTGAGATGTACATCTGCTCATCCTCCCTTTGCTGAGTGTGCTGGTGTGGCGCCGGTGCTTGGGATTTTAAGAGAGTGGATGAGCACGGATGATGTTTTATTCATGGTCAGGCCACCCTTTTCTGTGGCAGGTGATGGAAGGGCCATTGGAGGGGGGGCTGTGCTGGATACCCCTGGGTTGCCCACTGAAGGGGTGCTGCAGTCCTGCACGTGTGGGTCAGGGTCCCATGGTGAGGGGGCCACTCCAGGACCTTCTAAGGAGGGCTGGACAGGGGGTTCATCTCCAGAAACCCCATGCCTGGAGGAATGCCGATCTGCTCCATGTCAGCACAGCTTGCTGGGCTGCAGCTGGCCTGGGAGGACAGAATGGAGTCAGTGCTTCCAAACCTAGCCCAGGGGGAAATCACAGAGGGTGTTTTGGTCCAGTTCTGTCCCCTTATTACAAAGGCCCTGGGCTATAATGCGGGTCTCACCCACACCACCACAGTGCCTGAACACACCAGTGGGCTCACCTGTTTGTGTTACAGCTGGGGGAAGTGAGGTGGGGGCTGAAAGCCTTGGATGTCTGCATCAGGGGCCCTTGTCCCTGCACAAATGACTCTTCCATGCCTGGATGTGTGGTAGGGACAGGGATTCCCAGGGCACACAGGGCTCCTGTGGCCTCCTGCATGGCTGGAGCAAGGGGTCTTCCCAGCAGAAGAGTCAAGTTTTACTATGAGTTAGAGCTTTCCAAAATGTCTGGATGTGCTCCAAGAGAGATTGCTGCGTTGTGGGAGCAAAGGACGGACAAATCTGGGGACCTCGGAGTGGTCCCCAGGTGCTCTGGGGTGCTCTGCCCAGAGGGTTCCAGGCTGGGTTTTCCCAGGACTGAGCCCTGGGGGCATCTTGGGTTATTTGGGGTGTGCATTGCCCGGGGGTGCAGCTGGAGACTCCCGTAAGAGAAGCTTCCTGGGTGGGTGCTTTGGCGGTGAGTCAGCACCCACCTCGGGCTGCTGAAACCTGGAGAGATGGTATCAGCCTGATGGGGGGGCTGGCGTGATCAAAGGAACTGGGCTGCACACAATGCTGGGACTTGATAGCCCTTATCTGTCATCCCCGAGGTGCTAAGGGCCCAGGGGGCAAGGGGCGGAGGGGGGTGGGTGGTGGGTGCTGCAGAGCTGGGTGCGGGGGCTCCCATCCGACCTTTCGCTGGAGAAACCTGGCAAATACTGAGATACAAGAAAATTATCCCCGGTTCTTTATGTGCCTGGGAAAACCCTTGGGAAGGTTTTGAACACTCCTCCAGCTGCAGAAGCAGGATGGCTGCTCACTGTTCCCTGGGGAAGGTTTGGGGACCCACAGCATCCTCCCTTCTTGTCCCCTTGTCCCACCCCGCTGTCAAGAGGAGCCCCCCAAACCTCGGGCCCCACACCACACACTCGCATGGGTCTCAAACATGGTCGTTTAATAAAATCTCCTTTTAAAAGAACTACAATTCATACAACAACGAGAGGTGTGGGAAGAGTGGCAGCAGCCCAGGGGAGGGGGAGCACAGGACATGGGGACAGAATCTGTGCCGTGACGGCCTCTATCAGCCACCCCACCAGGGACGGTCCCATGCCACCACCACTCACCAGCACATCCCTGCCACTGCTGCCTGCCCTGCCCATGCCTGTCTGAGTGTGCAGTGGCTCCAGTGAGCATAACTGGTGACCTGTGACCGTGACAGTCCACAACAGGGTCTGGACATGAAGCCACACCTGTGCAAAGTAATCCAAACTCTGTTCTGGGCCTTCCACTGGAGGGGTTCATGGCCTATGCACCCGGGAGGGTTTGAGGAGCAGCACTGGGCTCCAAGCAACAACATGTTGGTGAGGGTGGATGCGGGCAACAAAGGGGTGCAGGGAGTGTCTGAGGCCTGAAAGGTGCCTAGGATGGAGCACTGGAGACTGTCACCTGCCACAGAGGGATGCTCAGAGAATGCACAGTGCCAGGCTCCACATGGATGCTGCCAGGGCATGGGCTCTGTGGGGTTTCAAGCAGCACAGTAAAGCCCCCATGCCTTGGCTACCCATCCCAAGCCACCCCATCTCTCTCCAGTCCTGTTCCTTCCTCCCCCATAGCCACATAAGCTTAAAAACAAAACCTTGAACACTTTTTCTGAGCTTGTACCCCACTGGGGCCTGTGGTAAGAGAGAGCCCATCCTCTGCCAGCACAGACTGATTTGGGCTCCCAGACCACAGTGGCACTGGCACTGTCCTGAAGCCCAGCACTCTTAAAGGGTCAGAGCACAGGGCAGCATCTGAAGGAGCAACCTGGGGAGTGATGCCAGTGCCTGCTTGAGGTGCTCCTGCTCCTGCCATTGGCTCCCAGAGCACCATCCTGCTGCCAGGAGCTGCCCAGGCTGGGGTGCAGGAGGCAGAATGGGCACTGAAGCCCTTAGTGATGCCACCTGCTCCAGGAAAAGGCCCCATCCCTGGCAGAGGGGCTCTGGGCAGGCTGGCAGCCCTGATGCCAGGCATGAGCATGCCCAGCCCTCCTGGCCCTCTCCTGCTTTCTGCCCCTCTCTCTGGCTCCTTCCCAGCTGCTATGCATGAGCCTAGCTTCAGCTAGGGCAGCAGCCCCCTCCTCAAAGCCAACTAGAAAGGGACAGTGCCACAGCCCCCCGCTCCTTCCCCTACCATTTTCTGTGCCAAAGCAGCCGCCCCCTGCGCCCACGAGAGCTGTGAGCAAACGGCAATGCAGGGACGCGATCACAGCAGCAAAGAGGACAAGGAGGCTGGAAACGGGGGCGATCCCCCCCATAGCTGTTAGTGGGTGTTTATTGGGCAGGCGTGGAACAGTCTGGCAGCGTCCCTCGGCGCAGCTGTGGGTGCTGCTCCAGCACGGCCACCCCGCCGGGCACGGCCGCGGGCACAGTCTGTAGCAAGCTCGGGTGGTTACTGGTGCGACTTGGGGTTGGAGGGGTGTAAGGAGGAGTCGTCAAACAGCGGGTTTCTCACTTCCATTTCTCCAGTCTGCCGTGGCGGTGGGAGAGGGATGGGGGAAAGAAAAGGCAGGAGGTCAGAAAGTAGGTTGGGATTCAGCTGCCCCACCCCAAGGGGTTTGGGTCTGAACCCCAGCCCGGCAGGGAGGAGGGAGGAGGGGAAGGGGGCGACCGAGTGGGCTGCAATGGATGACAAACACCAGGACTGCCATCACCCTGGAAAAGAGCTGCCTCCCTGGCAGGAGGGAATGAGGTGGGGTGATGTGTAAAATCCAAGGCCTTGGGTGGGATGGGACCCCACAGCTGGGCTGGGGACCAGCCTGGCTGGCAGGAACAGTTTCTCGCTCAGACTGGGGACCCCAGGATGGGCCCCTCAGCACGGCTGGCAGAAATGGGGTGCTCTGCCCAGACTGCCTGCCTGCGATCAAGTGCTCTTTAATGGGCCTGTAAAGACCCACTGATGACCCTCGATCTGGGCCCTGATGGCTGCACTCCGCAGCTATTACCATGTAAAAGGCTCCTCTTCGTCCCTTTGTGCTCTTTGTACCCAGGGCTGTGATGAGCTGCCCTTCCCCGAAGTCCCCTGCTAGCCAAGCACACCCTCTCTGGCTGTGAGGGGTCACATGCCTGCGCTCCAGGCGCTGGGACAGCACAAGGACGAGCCCCCCCAGCCCCGGGACCCCGCAGCCAAAGGGATGGTGGGTCAGGTGTGCCAAGGGCTGCTCTGGTTATCTGCTCCTAAGGAAAGTCTTCTGCCAGGACATGCAGTCCTGCCCACTGGAGAGCTTCAGTGGGAGCTGGCCAGGGACATGGGGGGAGCAGAGGGGCAGAGGCTGGACCACCTCAAAGTTTGATGAAGAACGTGTGGAAAAGGCTCCTCACACAGAAGTGCACGTCCCAGGCACATGTTGGACACCCCCACATGCACAGGGACCCCTGGCTCTCCTGTGCCCACGTACCGGAGCCAGCCCAGGGCACTCATACACGGTGAAGTCTCCATCCTCATTCTCCTCATCAGATGATGCTGAGTCCGGCAGCTTGGGCTCCTCTTTATGCCTGGGGGAGGAAGATGTAGAGAGGAGGTGAAGCCCAGTGGGATGATTAGGACCATCCCAGGTAATGGCAGGACATGCTGTCTGCTACCAGGCTGCTTACTTCTCCAGGGAGAGCATCTGCTGCTTTTGGTGCTGGTAGTGGTACATTTGGGCACTCTGAGCCAGCGTCTTGTCCCCAGGCTGCAGAGAGAGCAGGAACAGCAGTGGAGACTGGGCTTTGGTGGGTGGTGGAGGGCCTCTGCCGTGTGGAATCCCTCCAGCAGAGCACTGAGGCCCGAGTGCCAAACACCCACAGGGAGGGATATGGGCCCTTACCGAGATCTTGTCGTAAGGCAGGGGGCTGGCTACCCGCTGGGCTGAGTAGTCTGCTTTCTGTGCCAGCCTGACCTCCTTCTGCAGCCTGCCAGGGAGGGGCATTGGAATCAGGGAATCACTAAGGTTGGAAAAGTTTTCTAAGATCAAGCCCAACCATTAACCCAGCACTGCCGAAGCCCACAACTAAACCACGTCCCCAGGTGCCACATCCACATGTTTTTTCAACACTTTCAGGGTGACTCCAACACCTCCCTGGGCAGCCCTTCCTAATGCCTGACCACCCTTTATATGAAACTTCCCTAATATCCAAGCTAAATCTCCCCTGAGACAGCTTGAGGGCATTTCCTCACATCCTGTCCCTTGTTCCCTGGGAGCAGCGGCTGAGCCTGGCTGCCCCCTCCTGTCAGGGAGTTGTGCAGAGCACAATTGTCCCCCTGAGCCTCCTTTTCTCCGGGCTGAGCCCTCCCAGCTCACTCAGCTGCTCCTCATAAGATTTGTGCTCCACACCCTTCACCAGTTCCATCCCCTTCTTTGGACATGCTCTTGCCCCTCAGTGTCTTTCCTGCCATGAGGGGCCCAAAACTGAACCCAGGATTTGAGGTGCCTCACCAGTGCCCACTGTGGGCACAATGACTTCTCTGGTTCATCCGAGAGGATGTGGGGAGCAGACGACTCCATTCAGGAGCCAGTGACCCTTGGAGGGTCAGCCCTGTTCCCTGTGATGGCAACCATGACCGGCATAGCCATCTCCATCCCAAGGGGCCTGGGCACAGGGCACCAATGTGCTGGCAGGTCAGCACCCAGTGCCACAGTGATGCACCAGGTGCCACCTGCTCCCAGGAGCCTGCATCTGGCATGGAGGTGTCTCACTACTGTCCTCCTGCCCCAGCCAGCTGATGGACACCTCGGGAGGACTACTGCCTCTCTTCCAACCCCTCATGCCCAGGAAGCACGGGAATACACTGCCCTGGGTCACCGAGGGACCATCAGCAGCCCCAGCTCACCTGTACCAGCAGACGGCCGCCACAATCAGCGCGGAGATCCCAGCCACTGTGCACACCACGATCAGCCCTGCACAGGTGGAGGGGACAGCAAGGGACAGCAGGTGAGCTGGCAGCATGGTGACACCAGCCCATGCTTTCCTGGTGAGGGTCTGAAACCCCTTCCTCTGAGTCCCAGGGTCTCACCGAGCACCATGTTGTCATTTTCAGGGATGGGGGATGCCTCCACTGGGTACTTCTGGACCGTGGCAGTGGTAGCAAGGGTGGTGGCTGCCATGGTGCCGGCAGGACCCTGCTGCAGATGCAGATGCCCCTCTCTCAGCCCAATGGCCACACGCTGTCTGCCACCATTGGGCACCAGGGTGGCTGTGGGAGAAGACAGCAGTGGTGAGTGGTGCCCAGGCAGCTCCAGAGGGCAAACCTTCCTGGGGTGCAGGGTCTGGCTGCCATGGGGTCCCTGGCACCGCTGGGAACAGGGATGAGCACTTACTCTTGGGTCTGCCATCCTCTAGTGGGTGGTGGCGAGGAGCCTCCTGCCTGGCCAGCACATCTGCGAGAAAATCAATTTCTGCCTCCAAGCTGGGAACAGAGGTCCGTCCTGCGGGAGAAGAGGTGTGAGACGGGCACTGTGAGCTGCAGGTGTGTGCCCACCCCCAGGGCCGGACCAGTACCCCCAGAAAGGGGCTCCTGTCCCAGCTCCAGCAAACACGGGTGGTGTTCAGTCTGAGACATCAGTCTGGGGCATCTGATCTGCCCCTCAGGTGCTGCTCTCCAAAAGCTGTGCCCTGGGACCCAGGGGTGTCCTTGCTGCGTTCGGTGGGATTTTCACCCCACAAATGCTGGAGGATCAGGAGCAACAGCATCTGCTCCCATGCCAGAGGCAGCAGGTCCTGCAGACTCTGTGAGAGAGGGCAGGGTGCCAGGACCTAGTGTGCAGGACCTGCCCTGTGTCCCTGCCCCTGGGGTCACACAGCAGCTCCGAGTAGGGAGGGATGGGAGCTGGACCAGGACAGACACTCCCCAGCTGCGTGGCTGCCTCAGGGGTGAGGGGTAGCTTCAGCACAGTGAGTTACAGTCAGGGGACACCTAGTTTCACTCCAAACACTGGTTTTCACCCCAAGTTGTCCTTTATAGACCAGAGTGGCTGGAGCATGGGCTCAGCTTGGCTGTTCAGCAGAGCATGGGAGCCCTTGCTCCAGCAGAGGGGTTGGTTCCTGCCCAGCACCTGGTGGGATGCAGCTCCTTTGAGAGCTCCATCAGTGAGGGATGTACCTCCAGAGGCTGGTGCCAGTAGCATCTCACAGGTAGCTGTCCAAGCCCATGCCCCAGAACAGTGCCCACCAGGGACATCTGCCCCTCAGGGGGCTCTTGCAGCATCAGGCACAGGCAGGACTCCCACTCTGGCCTGAGGTGACAGCACTGCAGCAAGAGTGGAGTCACTCTTCTGAGGCTCATCAAGCAGAGTTCAGCTCTGACACTCACCACTGCTTTAAACAGGATTAAACCCAACTTCAAAGGCAGTAGACATCCCTGACACCTTCTCAATCCCCATCCTATCCCTGCTTCCTTTGCCCACATTCAGACTGTCCCCTCAGAGAAGCCCTGGAGCCTAAATCTAGACATACTAAGGCAAGGTGATACTGACAGATAATTCAAGATTATAAGAATTACATCTCCGGAATCTGTCCTCAAATCCAGTGCTTGGAAATAAACCCTGATTCCCTCTGGAGCTGTGCACAACTGCCACCTTGCTGCCCCATGACTCAGAGCCACACGAGCCAAAAAACAACTTAAAAGGGGGACACTCTTGCTTTAAACAAAAGCACCAAAAGTCAGTGTCCCTACATCCCCCATGCCCTGGTGTTCCCAAACTGCCCCCAGCCTCCTACCCTTGGCTAGAGCCCTGGGTTCCCCTGGCTCTTTGCACCCTGTTATTTGCATCCCAGAGCAGCATCATAGTCAAGTGGTGCCAGGTTGGGGCTGTGCCAGTGCTGTGCCAAATAGGTGAGTGCCATGGTGACAAGATGCCAGCACGGGGCCAAGGCCTCCCAACGGGCAAGGGAGTTAGCATGGGACCCAGTGTGACAGCCCTGTGCCTTAGGGGGACATCCTGGTGCCTAGGATTGGGATGGCCCTGTGTCAGGGGACATCCTAATGCCTGGGATGGGGATATTTGGGTCTACCTCTCCTCTGCACTCTGGGAAAGGTCTGTCTTCATAGGAGACAACCCTGTCCATCTCATGTGTGCCACCACCAGGCTGTGCTGGTGTTGGAGGTGATGAGGCTGGAAAAAGGAAAATAAAATTGAAAAAGCACCCAGAGCAGCTGCCAGGTCCCTCAGTGTCCCACTCTGTGGGAGTGTGGCACATTGGAAACTGAGGCAGCGGTTGGGGGTCCCGGCGTCGCTGCAGCACCTGGGTTGTGCCACTTACCTGCACTAACCAGCTTTATCACCAAATTCTCTTCAAGTGGCTAAAAGCTGCCCACCTCCCATTCTGTGTGGCATCCCCCAGTGATGCCACAGTTTCCACTACACATTTGAGAGCACTGAGGGCTGCGTCCTCCAGGCACTGTGGGTGTGCGAGATGCTGGCCCTGAGCTGCTCCAGGGAATGAGGGGCTGGGGTGAGCCCCAGTTCCTGCCTGACTGCCCCAAGAGCAGGAGCAGAGATGCTGGGGAGGAACAGTGTCCAGGGAGGGCACACAGGGCATGCAGGGCAGGGACGGCACCGGGACAGGGCACACAGGACACGTAAAGGGGCACTCAGGGGTGCAGGCAGGGCTTGTGCAGCCTACGGGTGCCCCCTCATGGTAGTTGCCACCAGTGCTGCAGCAGGATCGCATGGCCAGGCTGGCACACAGCCCCCCAGCCCCTCTGCTCTGCCCCAGCCTCTCCTCAGGGCTTCCACCTCCTCAGGGCTCGACCCTGGGACACACACCTACCCTGACAGTTTGGGGAAACAGGGACCAAGGAGAGACACATGAGGCTTCTGCCCTGGGCTGAGGAAACCTGTAACTGACAGTGTCCACAGGAGGGCACAAAATTCTTATAAATCCACTAATTTCTATAGTCCTGCCCCAGGATGGCTGATGTCCTCTTTGATGCTGGCAGCACAGCGAGCAGGGAAGGAGGAGCACCCATGTCTGTGAGCTGAGGCCCCTTTTCCCCCTTTTCCCAAAGTGCTTCCTGCAGCCCAGTGGGGCTCCATGCTGGTAAGGCAGAAGCAGGGATAAGACCTACTATCTCAAAGCACATCACAGCACGGACACATGCAGCACCATGGAGCACGTGGGATTTTGGGGGGCTCAAAGCCCTGTGCAGGACAGCAGCAGCCAGGTGCAGCCAGCCAGCCGTGGGATGCAGTGTACCCAGTGTACCCAGATTCCATGCATCCCATCTCACCTCTGTGCTGATGCTGTGCCAGCTATGCTGACAGCCCTACACATAATGGCAGGAACACTCACATGCCCTCCTGAGACCCCAAATGGTGCTTTTCACCTCAAAAAGCTGCTTCTGGGAGAGGATCCCTGGCTCCTGCCAGGAGCTGTGGGGATGGCACAGTGTCAGGATCCCAGGATTGGCGTCACCAGAGTCACAAGTGGCTCAAGGATGTGTAACCCTTTAAAGGATCTGCCTACATAGCAAAAGGGCTGCATGGGTATCCCCTTTAAAGGCTTAAGCATTTTTGGGCTACAGCGGCCCCCTGTTTGTGCTGCATCTCCCCCTAATGCAGCTATCACAGCCCCTCTTCATCTTCACAGCCCTCTCCAGTGCTGTTACCAGACAAAGGTACAGGCAGGATGAGAAAGAAAGCCCCCTTGGAAAAAGAAATGTTGCCCCCCTGCCAAGAGGAGCTGGGCATCCTCAGAACGCTAAAACAGAGAATTTGGGAGGGGATCCCCCTTTTTTATTTAACACAGTCCCCACACTTTTGCTGCCACAAGCTAGTGGCATTTCTTGGGACAACAGGATGGGACTGGGAGAGACTTTGGTGTCACCATTCTTCCATGGTGGGTTCTTAGAGGACGGCACCATGGTCCTGCATCTCTCTGTGTGAGGATGCAACTGTGGCCACATCCTTCAGAAAGGAGCTGAGTTGCTATGGAGATGCCAGTGCATGTGCAGCCCTTGTGAGAAGGGAATTTGCTCTCAAGACTTCACATTAAAAAATGAACTATAAACAACTGCTAAAGCCATTCAATGCCAGTGGATGAAGAGCCCATGGCAGGGGCACTGATTGCTGTCAAACACCAAGTCTAGACACTATTCCTGTGCCATCCCCTCTTATCCCCCCAGTCATTCCTCTCATTTCAGCCAAAGGGTCCTGCTTTGGTGGTCTCCCCTCTGATTTACAGGGTAATTCTCCTGCTAGGAGGAATGGCACTGAAGGCATGCTGGGTTCTGACACCTTTCATGTGCCCACCTGGGCTGAGCCATGGGTGAAGGATATCTCCAACTGCACTCCAACAGGACCCTGAACATGCTCAACAACACAGAGCAATCCCCTAAAACTCAGAGGACCTCTCCATGTCTGCATGGAGTTCAGATGCTGGGGGAGCTGCTTCCCTGGTTCAATGCCCAGTGCTTGTCCATCCTGCCTGGCATAGGACAAGCCACCCTGCATGGTTTTAGAAGCTCCCCAGGAGTTGGGAACCCCTTAGCAGGGGGCTTTTGGGGGCAGCAGGAATGAAGAGCAGGTAGAGAAGGGTGGGCTGGGGGAGATACCAATACATTCTGCACCAGGAGGTGACTCAGAGATGCTCCAGAGTAGCTTGCACCCAGGCAGTCGCCAGCAGAACCTACCAGGAACAGCCTGAGGGTGTGGCCAGCCGTGGTTGTCCCCAGCCACAGAGGCCACTCCACTTTATAGCAATAAATAATTGTGTGGAGCCATAATTATGGTCTTAACTCACCTGTGAGATGAGCCCATAAGGGGGCACAGAAATAGCTCTGCCACAGCTTTCCAAGCTGCATGAGGACTTTACTGTCATGCTAAAAAATGCCTGTGCCTGGCCCCCAGCACTGTCTGCAGCTGAACCAGGGGCACAGGAGCAAAAGCTGCACTGGGAGCACCCTTCAAGTATTGCAGCAGCAGTGCAATGGGTGACCATGGGCTGCTGCACCCGGGCTGCCACTGTGCCTTACATCCCTTGGGGACGGAGCCAGGAATAACACCCAGCATGGCCCTGGTGCCCTGGCGTGCAGTGCAGGAGTGGTCCTGCCAGTCACAGCTGACTCCAGCACTCCCAGCATGGATGCTGGGCATCATCCAAGGAGGAAACAGCACTCCTGAACCAGGCCAACATCTCAAACCAAAGGGAATCAGGCACTGAAATCCCACTGGCACCAGCTCAGCCCTGGGATGGGTGAGGCCATGGGCAACATAAGTGACTGCTCTGTGTGCTGAATGCAGCTCCCCTGCTCCTGCAAAGCCTGAACCCTGGAACAGCCAGGCAGACCCTGGAGATCCCCAGAAGCTGCCTATCCTTGGAGGTCCTAGGCTCCCCACAGTGCTGATAGGGCAAATCACCAGAGCGGGATGCATGTAGAGCAGGATGGGGTTGCCAGCCCAAAACCATCCCCCAGCTGAGGTGAGGGGGGTGAGAGGGAGAAGAGTAGCTGTCCCCACAGAGATACAGCTGCCATGGAAAGAAGGAAAAGGATGGCCTACTGCTGGGGTGGGGGCTGTCCTGAGGCACAGAACCTCCCAGAGGTGCAGCAGAGGGGTGGAGGGTGGGTGCACCTACCACTGGGTGAGAGCTGCTTCTGGACACAGCGCCCGCGGTCGTCCTCCTGGAAGGGGGGCAGGCAGGGCCCACAGGCACCCGACCCCGGCGGGCAGAACTCCCGGCGCTGCAGGGCACAGTCCAGGCTCCGGGGACACGATGCTGCTGTGGGGACAGGACAAAACAGCTCAGGAGGAGGACAGGGCTCAAACACAGCCCCAGGTCTGTTCACGGATTTTTGGAGTGGGACCCAGCTGCCCTGGGCTGCCCATGGCTGCTCCTGCCGCAGCTCCTGGCTATCAATGGGCTTCACCACAGCTGCCCCAAGGCCCCGCTTTGCCTCCACAAAGCCATTACCACCTGGAATTAACCACGAGCTTAATTACTGAGGAGTTGGACTCAGTGATTTTCATGGGTCCCTTCCAACTTGAGGTAGTCTGAGACTATGCACAAGGCAGTTGCAGTGATGAGCATGCAGTGCTCATACCCCGCAAGGGTTCCCAGCCCCAGGGTGCCACCATCCTGTGGGACACAAGTGGGAGTGCTGCAGCACCAGGATCTCCTGCCGCTGCCTGCCCTGCATGGGGAGATGAAATCCAACTAGCACAGACTGATGCTGGTGTGGTGACTGTCAAATCGAAAGTACCAACAGCCCCAAAGCCTCAGGGGGGTGTGACAGTGCTGGTACCAGCACTTAGGCTCCCATCCCTTCGGCATTCCCTGCAGGAAGCAGTGGGAGCCAGCCCTCCCTGGCACTGAACTGCATACCAAACGTCATTCGCAGTTTCATGGAGCATCTCATGCCCATGTCAGCCCCACGGAGTCTCCTCTCCCTGGGTATAGGCATGAGTCCCCCAGGCTCCAGCCTCAGCAACCCATTGTGCCACGGCAGTGCCATCATGGCTGGGTCTTCACCCCAGGAGGTGGCCCTCCCTGGGGGACACAAGGTACCCGTGCCCTACACAAAGCTGAGTCCTGGGCCAGGTGATGGTGGCAAACCATGTGCAGAGCTGGAGACAGGAACTGTGACACAAAGGGCCAGAACTCAGGTACCACCTGTGCAGGGAGCTGTTGGGGGCACACTGGGGGCACCCTGTGCCCGTCCCTGACTTTGATGGTGACACTGCTGGTCCTGCCCCAGCTCAAGTGTCTTTCCCTCACAAGCTGGTGGCAGTGTGGAACCAGGTGCCCTTCAGTGCACCCAGCACCCAGGCTGGGCACAACTGCGTGGGAGGAAGAGCTGGCTGGGGCTGCACAGCTGGCTGGGGCTGCACAGCTGGCTGGGGTGTGGCACACAGCTGCCCTACTCTGCCCCTCACCCTGCCGTGCACGGCCACGCCCGCAGTGTTCCCGCAGGCAGCAGCGGGCAGGGAGCAGGACTGTGGGGCTGCACTGGGAGCAGGGCCAGGCTGGCAATGAATCACAGCAGGAGCAGGCTCCCAGCACCCGCCCACGCGCCCTGCGCAGTCCCTGCCAGCCCTCGCCGCCCACACTGGCACCAGCAACGCAGCGGCCACCTGCCCGTCCTGTGCCCGTCCTGTGCCCGTCCTGTGCCTGCCCTGTGCCCATCCTGTGCCTGTCCCTGTGCCTGTCCCTGTGCCTGTCCCTGTGCCTGTCCCTGTGCCTGTCCCTGTGCCTGTCCCTGTGCCTGTCCCTGTGCCTGTCCCTGTGCCTGTCCCTGTGCCTGTCCCTGTGCCTGTCCCTGTGCCTGTCCCTGTGCCTGTCCCTGTGCCTGTCCCTGTGCCTGTCCCTGTGCCTGTCCCTGTGCCTGTCCCTGTGCCTGTCCCTGTGCCTGTCCCTGTGCCTGTCCCTGTGCCTGTCCCTGTGCCTGTCCCTGTGCCTGTCCCTGTGCCTGTCCCTGTGCCTGTCCCTGTGCCTGTCCCTGTGCCTGTCCCTGTGCCTGTCCCTGTGCCTGTCCCTGTGCCTGTCCCTGTGCCTGTCCCTGTGCCTGTCCCTGTGCCTGTCCCTGTGCCTGTCCCTGTGCCTGTCCCTGTGCCTGTCCCTGTGCCTGTCCCTGTGCCTGTCCCTGTGCCTGTCCCTGTGCCTGTCCCTGTGCCTGTCCCTGTGCCTGTCCCTGTGCCTGTCCCTGTGCCTGTCCCTGTGCCTGTCCCTGTGCCTGTCCCTGTGCCTGTCCCTGTGCCTGTCCCTGTGCCTGTCCCTGTGCCTGTCCCTGTGCCTGTCCCTGTGCCTGTCCCTGTGCCTGTCCCTGTGCCTGTCCCTGTGCCTGTCCCTGTGCCTGTCCCTGTGCCTGTCCCTGTGCCTGTCCCTGTGCCTGTCCCTGTGCCTGTCCCTGTGCCTGTCCCTGTGCCTGTCCCTGTGCCTGTCCCTGTGCCTGTCCCTGTGCCTGTCCCTGTGCCTGTCCCTGTGCCTGTCCCTGTGCCTGTCCCTGTGCCTGTCCCTGTGCCTGTCCCTGTGCCTGTCCCTGTGCCTGTCCCTGTGCCTGTCCCTGTGCCTGTCCCTGTGCCTGTCCCTGTGCCTGTCCCTGTGCCTGTCCCTGTGCCTGTCCCTGTGCCTGTCCCTGTGCCTGTCCCTGTGCCTGTCCCTGTGCCTGTCCCTGTGCCTGTCCCTGTGCCTGTCCCTGTGCCTGTCCCTGTGCCTGTCCCTGTGCCTGTCCCTGTGCCTGTCCCTGTGCCCGTCCTGTGCCCATCCTGTGCCCATCCTGTGCCTGTCCTGTGCCCGTCCCCGTGCCTGGGCACGGCAACGCTGGGGACAGCCCCGGCGCACTCCACAGCGAGGGGCACCACAACTGTGGGGGCTGTCCTGAGCGTCCCCAGCCCTGCAGAGCACCAGGGGCGAGGGGGGCAGCACCCTGTACCCAGCTGAGAGCCCTGAACAGCATAGAAGCGGCAGAACACGAATCGTGACAGTTCTGCTTCCCCAGTAAGGGCGCAGGAAAGATATCACCCCCAAGCCACACAAGTGGGATGTGCAACCCCCTGCCTTTGCACAGCCATATTTCACCATCAAACTGCTCCCTGGAGGGTGCAGCTGCTAAGAACCTCCAGCCGGTGTCCAGGAAACTCCCCACTGCACTCCATGAGGAAGTCATCACCTTCCCCACCTTGGCTGGCACTGGCAAGAATCACCAACCACAATTTTAATGCTGGCTGATCCCCACAGCAGGCACAGCCGCCTGGAGGGGGTGTACTTGGGGTGTGGGAAAGTGCCCACTGTGCCCATGGGAGCTGGGTTTTTTGCTGGACTGTTTGCTCCCTGGAGATGGTGTGGGGCTTGGCCATGTGGCTGGGGGGCAATTAGTGCTTAATGGGCACTAATAATCAGATGTCTAAGCACAGAAATTGGACTTGGCTCCTGGCTTCACTTCCCCAGGGTTACTCTCAAGGCCTCCCTGTTTAAAAAATGGGGAAGGAGGAGGTCGTGGCACTGTGCAGCCTCAGGCTGGGGACATGTCACAGCCCCGTGGGGCAGTGGGGAACACACCTGTAGGGGCCCCTGTCTGTGCCACGGGCTCATGGAAACAATTCCTCCCAAAACAGGTGCTGCCAGAAGCTGATCACTGGTGGAGGAAGTCAGCCCAGTCACCCCACAGAGCCAGACATCGACAAGACCCTCAGAGCCACCTTGTGAGGAGCGATGGGGCAGAGCCCTGACCAGAGTCCAGCAACTGGGTACATAAAACCCAGGCTGGATCCCAGTGAAGGCTGTTATCTCTGTTTGAAGAATGAGCTGTGCTTGCCCAGCTGTCACTGGCTGCAATTCAGAGCTCCCCATGTGTCACCAGCCAGTGACTGGTGAGCTGGCATCACTGCGTGGGCACCCTGTGGATTGAGCCCACAGGGGCTTTGCCACTCCCTGAGCCCACCTCAAAGCCCAGCAGTGGGAGTGGGCACCTCAGTGCCATGCTAGGTGAGGGGGACTGAGCCCTCTGTGTGCCACCACCCACGTGCCACATGGGCACCTGCAGCCCTGACTGCTGCCACCCTGTAGGGCTGTCAAACTATACTGACCCAGTGCTGCCCCACCCTTGCACACTCACACATTCCTGGGGGCTGGTGCCACCTGCCCAGTGCTCAAGCAGGCAAAGGTGGGTTCCCCAACACTTTGGCCATGGGTCCCCCCCTCCTGAACACTCACCCCGAGGCAGGGTACTTGGGCTGGCACAGCATGTGGGTCCCAATTCCACCCACATTCCACCCACATTGGAGGGGCTGCCACCTGCTGTCACTGCCCTGCCCTGGTGCTTAACTCCTGTGCAGGTGGGCAGGGAGCCCAGGACAGCACAGCTGGGGTAACCCCGGGCTGAGCTGCCGGTGCTGGAGGAGCCGAGGGACTCCCTGCAGGCAGGAGCCCAGCCCAAGGCCAGCAGGTGCATGGGACACAGCAGCTCGTACAGACAGACAGCAGCTGGGCAGGAGCTGAGCACACATGTAAGCAGGAAAAGAGCTGTGCCCAGGAGGAAACATGGTCATGTGAGCAGCAAGGCCTCTGGATGTGTTACCCATGGGGGAAAGCTGAGCACAAAGCTCCAAAGGACTCACCCTGGGGAGAGCTGTGCTGGGCACCCAGGGTGGCACTCAGGACCAGGAGAGTGCTTGTGACAGGGGGTGCCCAGGCAGGGCATAGGGCCACTGCCAGTCACAGACTGGATGGAGCAGCTCTTCCATACTCATGCCAAAACATACAGTTGAAAAAGAAACGAAAATAAGCCCGAGGAGGACATTTGTGTGGCCAGGGAGGCAGGGACTACCCCAGCTGCGTCACTGCTGCAGATAGAGAGATAAAAGTGAACGTAAGAGGATAATTAATTAGTGCCAAGCACTGGTGCAAATGTTTAAGGTCCTGGCAACGCCAACACCCAGCCTCCCTCTCAGCTGCCAGGCCCAGTGCCAACAGTGGGAGCTGGCAGAGCCCACTGGGCATGGGCTGAGCCCACTGGGCACTGGCTGCACAGCCACGTGGGCACAGAGCAGCCTGCCCAGCACCACGGGGTCTGGCCCCTCTATGGCAGCAGGACATGGCCCCTGGTGGGACATGGGCAACTGGGGGGGATATCGGAGTGTCTGGGGAACAGGGTGCAGGTCTCACTCCCATGCCAGGCTTCTGCGTGCTGCCTGAGGCTGAGGGAAGACCACAGCAAGGCCATGACACAGCCCCAGCAGGGCAGCAGCCCCCGCAGGGCCTGCAGTGGTGTGGTCTCTGTTAGCTCCACTCCAAGGTCATTCCTTCTCTTCTTCCTCATCCTCCTCCTCCAGCCAGATAATGTGGGAACTGCTGAGGGCCCTGCCGGCAGCCTGCTCTCCCAGTACTTCCACTGCCAGCTGGCACTGGCCATGGCTACCTCCCAGCTCCGTAAAGTGCTCCTGGCTCTGAAGGAGCACTCTGGAGCAGACCCAGGGCAGGCTGGTGGGCAGGCATCAGGCAGGCAGGCTGGCATGATGCCCCCACCAGACCTCAGCCCCCGAGGTCTCACTTCCCCCTGTTCAGAGCTTCTCTGGGCAGGGGCAGTGCTGCTGTCCAGCAGCAGGCAGGAGCAGGGGTGGCTGAGGCACCCCAGCACCTTACCTGCACTGCCCCATGCCCAGGGATGTGTCTCCTGAAGGGAGTCAGCGACAGTGACTGCCAGCAGCTGCAGTAACAATGCCAGGCTGGCTGCTGTACACACCAGCCACAGGTGACACACACCAAGCAGAGGTGACACACACCAGCCACAAGTGACACATAGAGTGACTGCAGGATGGACACCCCGCCAGTGGCTGCGACTTGGTGGGCTTCCTGACCCAGCTGCACCCCCCTGCCCTGCTGCCTCTTGCACTAGGAAGCAGATGGATGGGGACTGGGCCCCACTCCTGGACACAGCTAGCACCACTTCTCAGGCAGTCCCTGTGCCACTGCCAGCAGCTGCTCATGCTATGCTCCTGCCCCCGAAAATGCAGCAGCCAAGCCCCCTCCCACCAGAGACAGTGGAGCAGGCTCTCTGCAGCGCTGACCCGCAAACCAGGAGTGTGGCAATGCTGGTCACATCACGTCCCTGCTGGGGACAGAGCATGTGGCACAGCCATGGCCACCAGCCTGGCCCCATGTCCTGCAGCAGCACCGGTGTGTGCTAGTCCACCAGTAAGGGAGCTGCTGGAAATGCTTCTTTGTGCTCCAGCAGATTTGGTCAGGCAGATGCAACATGTCGCCAGCTCCCATCCCTGAGGCCACCAGGGCTTGTGTCCTGACTCCCAGCTTCGGCTGCTGCGTGCTGAGGTCTGGCCCAGCTGGCAGAGATGATCTCCAGCAAAGTTTCTGTCATGGCCAAGAAACAGTGTCAGCAGCCTTGTGCCACAGGCTGGGGACAGGGAACGCCTGTAGGGAACCCCTGGGAGCATTCCCCATGCCTGCACAGCAACACCTCTACTACACCCTGCTCCCACCGAGGGGACAGTCCCGCTGATGGGACAGTCCCACCAGACACAGCCCCAGCCAGGAACGATGGAAAAAGGCCTCATCCTCACCACTACCCCCAGTCCCACCTCCCACCCCCATCCTCACCCAGCTGCTGCTGCTTTGGGGCCACCAGCCCAGAGCCCTGGGCTACAGGCAGCACAGAGGGTGTGGAGGGCGCCCATGCTGCAGCCCTGAGGCCATCATGATGGGCTTCCAGAGCCTTGTCCTGCTCCATGTTCAACGCCAAGGGGGAAAGGGAGGGCCAGGAGGAGCCGAGTCAGGTTCCTGCAGAGGTGGGGAGATGCCAAGCCCTCGGCATCCCCAAACACACTGCCTCCCAACCATCAGTGTTTCCTCAGAGTCTGTCCTTGCTCTCGAGGAGACACCATCTACAAGCACCCCAAAATCCCAAGTTGCTCCTGTGATTCCAGGCTGGGGCAGAACCAGGAAATCTCCAGCAGGCTGAGGGAATGGAATTTTGTGTCATCTCTACTCAAAGCCCTTAACTGGGCCAGAGAAATCCCTGTACCTTGCCCTGGCAGCCTGCGTGCTGTGCAAACCAATCAGCTGGATTGGCAGGGCTGTAGGAACAGGAGACAGCACCAGGATGGTTGGAAACAGGTCTGGCAAACCACAAATCCAGACCCCAGCAGAGACTGGGCAGAGCCAGGAGGTGGTAGAGAACATGGCTCTTCCTTGCCAGTGAGGAAGGCATCAAGCCAGGGAGGGGCATCCCAGCCTCAACAACCCTGGATGCTGACAGCCCCAACTCCAGCCCTGCAGAGGCTGCCGCACCCAGGATGTGCACCTCTGCATCCTCCCCTGTGCCCCTGCTGTGCCAGGGGGTCTCCAGCCACAAGTGGCTTCAGATATTCAGGAAGAGAAGAAATAATAAAAAAAGCAAAAGGCAAACCAGGTGCCATACGCCATTCCCCCAGGCCTACCCACCAAACCTGCTGCTGGCTTTGCTTCACTTCATGCACACTCACCCACGCTGGGGACCCCGGGCTGCCACCAATGCCACCTCATCCCAGTGCATCTGGCTGCTCTTTGCAGGCTGAACCACCCACTTTAAGTCTTGTTTATCAGGTTTTTCTCAAGTAAATACCAATGAACTTTGCACATGCACTGAGCCTGGTGGGGCTGGGGTTGGGTTCTTTAATTCCTTTCTTATTGGGCAAGTTTTGCACCACGTCACAAGTGAAGCAGCTGGTGGCCAGGGCTATGGTGCACAGCAAGCACCATCGAGGGGCTGCTCCCTGCACCCCTGAGGTGCTCCAGAACAGTCCAATGAGCATCACAGCACTGTGCTGGACCTTTGCTGTGCCGGCATCACAGGGCATGGGCACCACAGACCCACCTGAAGCACTGAGCACTCTGGAAGGAAGAGGTGGAGTCCAGCTGTCTTCTAAGGGCATTCCTGGGCACTGACCCATCAGCAGGAGAGCACCCCATGGGTACACACTTGCCTGGGTTAGCTGTCTCTGTGTGATGGCAGGGAGGTAGGAGAGGGCAGCCCACCTCACAACTCAGCTCCCACGGAGCTGCCAGGCCAGGGGCCACCACAGCTCGGTCATCTGAAAGCTGCCACAGGCTCCCACGCACTCTCACTACTGGGCTGGAAATATCCATCTGGAGTAGCAGCACCACTGCAACCACCAGGGCCAATATGTCTTTAGCAAAGCCAAAGCCATCCCACACCACCACCAGAGACATCCTTCAGCCTTTGGGAAAGAGGCACCAGCAAAATTTTGCTGATGCCTCCAGCAGCTCAGAGGTGGCATCCTTCAAGGTGGGGATTCTGTCTGTCTGTCCAGTTCCCTTTGTCTAGTCATTGCCTGGCACCAGCCCTGGTGCTCCCACCAGCCCATCACCCTGAAACAGATGCTGGGGACATAGCTCCTCACCCACGAGTGCTGGAGCAATAGGGGCCAACTTTTACAGCTGCTGGAACAGCCATCAGAAGAACAGCCTTTGGAACAGGGCTGGCAAGGGGACTCCGGGTGGGCACCCGCCATGGTGGCAGACATGCAAGAGCAGAGGTGGGCAGAAACGTGGGGGCTGCAGCACCCACCCTGCTGGGGCTGCACCCACAGGTATGCCTGCACTGATTCAGCCACCACCAGTGATGAAGACCTGCAAGGCTGTTGTGCCCATGGGGCAGAGCTCAGAAACTGAGAGGCCCCATCAGCACAGAAACTGGGTGTCCATGGATGCACAGCTGCATCCTAGGGGTGCTGGTGCATGCAGCATCCAAGGGCTCTTGATAAAGGGTTGCAGACGGTGCCAAAGGAGCTGGACCCAGAGATTTTGTGGTATATGCTGCATAGGAAGAGTCAGCTCAGGGAAACCCTTTCCTTCCTAGCCAGGAAGCCAAGAATGATGGCTGCAGGATGGGTCATGTTACAGCAGCTCACCAGGCTGCTTTTTCTTCCGATTTAGGGGCCTCTCACTCTCTCTGACAGGTGCGAGATGATGAAGTCCCCAAGGGACAGCAGCTCCTCATCCACAAGGGAGCAGCCATGGGTGCTATGGGTGCACTGGAGACCTGTACCTTCCACACCCCCACCACAGTCTCCTTTCTACAGGAACGGAACAGGGGCCAGGAGCCCAGGAAACCCCTGCATGATGAGTCAGGGTCCCTGACAGCACTCAGCTGACATGTCACCTCTCATGTCACCCACCTAGTGCAATAGGTTCCCACTCAAACAGCAAATACCTCTCAAAAGCATTACCATCCTCTACCTGTGCAGGACGTACCCCAGCATGTGCCACAGTGTGCATGGGTTAACATGGGTGGTTACAGCCCAAAGTGCTCCAAGGCAGGATAAGGCAGGGACCAGGACTGCTCTGGCTGTTTCCTTCCTCCAATTCAAAGCTCACTCAGGCACTTAACGGCCAGTTTCTTCCTGTTGCAATTCTCATTAGCTCACAAAGTGGCTAATTACAGGCCTGCAGCTGCCATTTGGAGCGGCACCAGTGCTGGGTTATGCCCAGGCACAGGAGGGAGATACCTCAGTGCTGTCAGTGGCACTGGGGCCAGGCCCAAGCGCTTTGGAGCCAGCCAGTCCAGGGGAGCCACTACCCCCCTCAGGGACCAGACCCAGAGCTCTTGGTGGGGACCAAGCACCAGGGCACAGTGTTTGTTTATGGATTTAATGCAGGGATGGGACTGATGGCAGCTTCTGTACCCTGTGCCCAGGGACCCAGCACCTTGCACATGGGGAGAGGCCATCCCATCAGCCCTCTTGTCCCTGGGCACCAAACCACCCATCCTGTCCACAACATGCCCATAGCTCTTGTCCGCAGCAGCCCCCATTAACTTTCTCATTCCTGGAGTCCCCAGGGTGCTATCACCCCTGCTGTCCCCAGCATCACCACACCTCTCTGTCCTCAGCACACTGTCCATCCCGTGACCCCTTCAGTTCCCCGTGCCACACTGTCACCCCTGATAGGCCCCATCACTCCTCTGGTCTCCAGCATCCACCAGCAAGCTCCGTGTCCCCAGTGCCCTGACCACAGTGTCACCCCTGACGCTGTGCCCCCCCGGGAGCAGCCGGCAGGGCTAAGCCGATTACCTCCCTTAATGCCCCCATGGCCCAGAAGAGACATTTCAGGCAAACATCGATGCACCTTCCCCTGAGCTGTGGGGAGACTTGGGCTCCCTGGGAAGTGAGGGATCCCTGGGGTGGGGGACCAGTCTCCAGAGCTGCCAGGAAATGACAGATCCAAGGACCCGACCCTGCAGAGTGCAAGCAGGCCCCTGGCTCCAGAATCCCAGCCTCCCCACCCTGAGCTCCAGCTCTCCATGCACTGGCTGGGTATTGCTGGGGTGCACATGGATTTGTGAGTCCCCACAAAGCTAAGGGACGAGGAATTTTCACCCCATCCCTTCCATAAACTCTTCCTTGATGCTGATTCTGCAATTGGAATTATCAGGCATCTTTCCACCCATTTCCCCTCCTCAGGCCTGCAGACGGAGCCCTGCCCATATCCCTGGCATGTGTACCAGCTCCTTGGAGCCCTGTGAGATGCCTGTGCTGCACATCCCAGCTCCTCCACACCTCACGCCCACAAGGGCTCCTTTCCTACAGTGGGAACCAGCTGAGCACAAGTAACCCCAGATAACAAGGTGGAGACGTTATCTCCAAGAATAAAACCACATGGGCAGCACCGCAGCTGCTGCATGGTGAAACACTTGGTCTGCACCAGTGTGGCAGAGGACACTCCATCATGGGAGGCTTAAGGGATGGGGGTGGCTGAGTGGGACCATTGCCCACTACTGCCACCACTCCCAGGGGGGACCCAGACGACCTTTCCTGTGCCTCGACAAAGCTGGGGCTGCTACCTGCAGACTGACTCAGAGAGTGTCGTGGGGCTGAGATCACTCTCTTCACTCGGCAGGGCAGCCAGGCTCCTGCAAGCACCACAGGCGCAGCACCAGTCCCGATGTTTTGCTCCCAAGAGTGGCTTGGAGCTGCCACAGTTTCGGGGTCAGCATGGGGGTCCCTGGGGCTACTGCACCCGCTGTGTCCCAACCCTGTCCCCAGTGCAGCAATGGACAAGCAGGCAAGGAGAAAAAGCTAAGAGATGGACCATACCACCACAGGCTGAGCCTGGGAACTTCCCAGGGGATGGCTCCTGCTTAGCCATGCCCAGCTGGGAAGTTTGAGCAGTACCTGCACCACTGCAGAGCAGGGGCAGCCAGTATCAACACCAGCAGCTGTGCTCCCACCCATATCCCTGCAGAGCAGCACAAGGAGCAGCAGTGCAGAGCCAGCAGGTCAAACGCGGCCAAACGGGTCACTTGGACTGGAAACAAAACTCTGATTTTGCTGAGCATCTTCTCCAGATGTCTGGGATGTGAACTGATGGCTGTGGCAGGGGGGTTCAGGCTTATGAAAAAATGGGGTTCTAGCCTGTCATCCCATTTTGAAAACTTTTGTTTTTTGTTGTTTACAATAATAACAATGATAATAATAGATGAAATTTGTGAACCTAGTTACTTAAGAAGTGGGGAGAAATATGGCTGTCACTCATGTTCCAGAAAATGAAGCCAGAAAATGAAGCAAGGCAGGCCCTCTGCCCAAAGCCTGGTGTGATGCATAGAGACACGTGGGAGAAAAAAGCCCAGCTGATGAGCAGCAAGCAAACCTAAACCACCTGCAGCACCTCCAAAGCACTGCTGCCCTTCCTCCAGCTCGGATCAGGCCCACAGCAAGCTGAGGATGTTACTGAGCCACTGCATCCCAGAAGATGGCATCTGCTGCAGGGTCTCAGGGTCACAGCACCAGCCAAGGAAAGTGAGGAGGAGGAGGAGAAGGAGATGCCAACCCCCATCTGAAGAAGCTTTGATGGAGCTGCAGAGGCAGGAGGACGGGTATGATGGTGAAGGACCCTGGCTCCCTCCTTGCCAGGAGCCAGTTTCACCAGTGTATGCAGAACAGGAGCTGCTCCTGGGCTTGCCACCTCCACCTCAAAGCCCCACCCCCAGAGAAAGCCAAGCTTGGTCCCATCTGCCCAGGAAAGGCAATTATAAAGTGAGAAGAAAGAGCCAATGCTTCCTGTGCCCCACTGTACTCAGAGAAAGGTGGTAGGATTGGGACAGAGACTCCTTTACCTGCCCAGCATCCCAAGGATAATTTCTTCAGCCATCCACAGGAGAAACCTATCTGGAGCTCCCCACTGCCACATGCCATACAACCTTGAACTCCTGGCAATGGGATGCTGCTGTTGGGAGCAGTGCAAAGACACCATCCCCAGCTTCTCTCAGGAGAAAGTGGTTGAACTGAAAGTCCAACCCCACATATGCCAAGAGTATGCAATATCCCAGCACTGGAACAGGCTGCTGATGTGCTGCCAGGCCCCCTCATGCTCACCTCACCCCAGCATCCTCCTAGGGCTGGGAAGGGAGGTGAAGGGAAGGGGAAACTGTCACCACCCCCTGACAGCACCATGACACAACCACCCCAGCAGACCCTCAAGGGACCCAGCCCAACCAGCCCTGCCAGGCCAGACAATCCCACACTAACCCCTAAATTCAGGAGGAGCAGAGATTATGCTGGATCACCGGTGGCTCACCCGAGCCGCCCAGATCTCCTTCCTTCCATCTCAGCCTGTGCCAGCAGTACCTCTGGCTGGACCACCCCAGCCTTGGCTCGTGGGAAGAGGGGGAGTGCAGGAGCATCCCCACCTCCGCCTCCCACCCTCCGACGTGGAAACACACAGCTGTTTTGATTCACTGGGAGATTTAAAAATTATTGCAGCTTCCCGCTGCCCCTCAGAGCAGGCGGAAGCATGGCGAGGCCACCGGGCCCTGGCTGACAGCAGGCTGAGTGCCCGGCGTCCGCCGGCCCGGCGTCTGCCCTGCCGGGAGCCAGAGCAGGGAAACAATATCGGATCCGCAAACAATGCTGGGAGCCAGGAGGCCCTTCCCGGCTCCTGCGCCAGCCAGGCGGAAAACACCTGCCCGAGACAGGCCGTACCTGGGCAGGGACACGGCACCTCCCCGGCGGGCAGCCCACACAGCGGGGCCTGGCTGCCGGGGCCGCTGCTTGTGCCCATCGCAGCCCCGCGATGCCCACCCCAGCAGCGGGCACACAGCGAGGGGACACGGAGCACGCCCAGTGCCAGACGCCCCAGGAGGGGAATGCCCTAACCCAGACCCCGAAACTCAAACAAATCAAACCCGAACGCCCCGAAACAGCCCTTCAGCGACAGCAGGGCAGCTCAGGGCGGTGCTGCGCGGGAGGGTGCGAAGGGCACCCATTGCTTCTGCCACGGCGGAGAGCAGAAATGTCACCGTCACTGGTGTGGCGGGGCGATGCTGCGGCCGCTCCCGGGGCCATGAGGCGGGTGGGCAAACAGGGCTCCCTCCAGCCCAGCCCCGGCGGCTCCCCGCCATGGCTCGGTCACTGCAGCGCCCTTATTTTTTTCTTTGTTTCAGTGTTTTTTGATGTTGTTGTAATTTTTTCCTACCGATAAAGGTGCTTCATGAGGGCCGCTGCCATGACTGTGTGCTCCTTCCCCACTCCAGGATCCACATCTGTGGGTCCCTCCAGTCCCCTCAAACAGCTGCTGGGGACCAGCCCTGCAGCTGCCATCCGCTGCCAGGCCCCTGCCGGCTGCAGCGGGCAGCAGAGTGACGGGGAGGCGCTGCCCGTCCCCGGGGAGCGCTGCGGGGTGTGAGAAACCCCCGCGGGGCTTTGTGGCGGGGGCACCTCCTATCTGCTCCACCCAAGAACACGAACACCCACGGATGCTGATCCCTGGTGGGGATGGGGATAATGAGGGAGAAGAGGGAGGGCAGCCGCACCAGGGTTCGTCATAGGAGAGGACACGAGCATCCGCGGGGGAAGGGAGAGGACACGGACACGGGAGCGGGGGGAACGAAGAGGTACTCACCGGCACGGGCGAGGCGCAGACGGAAGGATCCGAGGGCGGTGAGCAGCAGCAGCAGCGTTCCGCGGCGGGCGGCAGCGCCCCGGGCCGCCACCATCGTCCACGTCCACGTCCACGTCCACGGGCACGGGCACGGGCACGGGCACGGGCGGGCGCGGGGCCGCGGCGGCTGCGGGCGGCGG